>NW_010397063.1:6482-20909 GCF_000710305.1 Buceros rhinoceros silvestris | reverse complement strand
TTGGACATTACAACAAAATGTGTTAAAATATTTGAAATAATGATTTTTTAACAGCATCTAGCTGCTTCACATCTTAAAGTATGCTCTGTTTAATCAAATAACAAGAATGAAAAGTGTTAATAATTCTTCCAGAAACTTACGTTTCAGTGATATACTGAAAGATAGGCTGCTGTTTCTTTTCTCCAAATCTTCCAGGTTCATATAAATGCAGCTCATAGTTGGAAACTGTATTATTGCTTTGTTCCTCCAATGGAGGTAGTGAATATAACAATTGTTTTTTTCACAGATATTTACAAAGATATAACTGGTTTAATTTTTAATTTTGTGATGTCTGCAAAATATAATTGTATCATGCTAGAGATGATAGGACAATAAATCTGAAGACTCAAACAACTGAATGAGAGCCTTTTGTACACATTTAAGCATATTGTATGTTCTATTTTCCCCAAGATTTTAGTTTTCATTTGAAGGCAGAATTTAAAGGGCCTCCAAATCAGCAGTGACATGATTATAAATTATCCAAATGTAATCATCCTTAAGAAAAAAAAATTTGGAATAAAACATCTTGTAGTTATAAAAGTGTGTGAACACGCCCAACAAAATATCTTTTCATCATTTAGTTGTTCATGGTACTCTTGACTAACTTGACAAAGAAGGTCTTCTTAAATATAGTCCTTTCAGCTATACACACGAGCAAGAACTTAGCTACATAAAGCATTTATTTTCCCAAATTCTCATAATTAAGCAATATCTGCAAGGTTCACTAAAGCTTTCTATGATAATCTGTTTTTCTTCATTTCTTTTAGGCGTTTAAAACTGGACACCATGAACTATCTTTTTTCCTTTTTTTTTTTTTTTTTAACTTGTTTGGCTGCAACCTCCCCACCCTGTGAACCTTGGAATGTTCCTGATGTTTTCTGGTATCTTTGTTTCTTATATTGTGAAATACTACATATACCATTTGTGCAATTTTATCCTGTCAATATTGTAAAAGCAACCTGTGCCTTTGGCATTTGCAAGTGTTTGAGGACCAGATTTGTCATTCAGTGCCATCATTATTATGTTTGATTAGAAATACTGAGTATATTAGAAGTTCACCTTCCATACTCTTCCTAGTTATCCGTGAGCCACCTTAGCTGTTATGGAGGCTCCTGGGAAGTATATTAGAGTTCTCCAGGGAAAGGGTTTGGAGAAGTTCATTGAAGAAAGTCAGACATAGGTACTTGCCTCCATTATTGATGTATATGACTGTTCATCGAAACAGAAGCCAAAGTGGTTCTCTCAAGCATCTTGGACACTGAAAGCCTCCTTGGCCCAGTTCAGACCTCTTCCCTAGTCACTGTGATACTCATGATCCCTTTCTCATTGATTGTGTCTTAGCCTTTGAACAACAGTCTTGGCATTTGAAAAACGTTCTTGGCCTTTGAACAACGCTCTTGGCCTTTGAACAACGCTCTTGGCCTTTGAACAATGGCTTTTGTTTTGAACTACGGGAGAGATAGACAGAAAATTTTAGGCCACTGAGTCATAGGATAGGAAACTATGAATGTTAGTCCGTCTTAACCTTGACCGCTAGTCTTTGTTACACTAACAAATAATGACACTTTGTTCTTTCTCCCTCCCTATCCTCTTTCTCTCTCCCTATTCCTGTTTTTATTTTAAAATACTTCATGAAAATACCAAATTTTTAAATATACTACGAAAAATTGTCAGTTCTCATCATTCTACTTCAACAATCAGATCATTGGAATGAAGTGTACGGAAATATAAGAAAGTGTGAAATGAAATTGAAGAAATGGGATGTTTTGAATGCTGTTTCAGTAATTCATGTTAGTACTTTCTTGTTAAGTGTTATCAGGTGATAAAAAGTGTGACTTTTTCATTAGAGGAGATGTTGAAATGAAAATTTACACATAAAGGACACATCCTAAAAAGTAACGGCTTTGTATTATCATAAAGAGAAATAACCTCTTTCACAGGAAACACACCTACTTATCTACTAGACAAAACTAAAAATATGGGTAAAGAAATCCAATATATCGCCTGAATTCTGTTGCTCTGATCTGTCCAATGTACTGGTGACGGAGACACTGGATATTACATCACGAGATCAAAAGAAATCTGAAAAACATCGATATGTGTAGTAACATACAATGTCTGCTAATAGGTAGAGACATAAAATGTTTAGTTTAATATGTCATGGTCTACGCAATGCTGTTCACAGATCATTCAAGTCCTTACCTGTTTTAAATACCACTAAAATTTGAAGGTATGAACTGTTCACATTTTTTCTCTTTCAGTGCAGTGTGTTGTATGCAGTTATTTCACACACACACACACACACACACACACACAGACATACAAAATTTAAAAAACTACCAAGTGATGGCATTAGCGAAACTAGGTAATACACGTAAATTTTCAAAATAAGGTTCTTAGAAACTACTGAAATGAGTAACGGTAACCTACACCTTGGTTATCTTCTTTGACCTCTCACTTTTTACAGTACACGAGTGCTGTAAAGTCAAATAAAGTAAAATCAATGCATTCAGTGTTCAAACTACTTATTTATTTTCTATGTAGGATGCTTTCTTTCCTTTCTTCTCCCTTTCTTTCTTTTTCTCCCATTTCAATTTACACCTGCCTCTGTTAGCTGTTGATATTTTTACTATGGAAAAACATACTTTGAATTGTTAGCTATAAATCCCTTTTACATCCACAGGATGTCATTAGTCCATCTGTAGACTGCCTGTCCTGTCTCTAAGCTGGGTGCTAGACCGAATGTCTAAGGAGACTCTTTGTTTTGTCACTAGCCTGTGCCATGTGACCAACTGGCCCCTCTAACACATTCATTACAAAAGACTTCCTTATACTGACATGTATTTGCCCGCTTTAGCCTTTTAGGATGTTTTCTTTGACCTAGACACATACGCGTGTGCTGTTATTCATTGGGGTGGCAGAGTACCGTCAGGGGAAGAGCAGGAAGAGAGGTAACATCATTTGAGTATCTTTCCTGCCCTTGCACCTCCAGGCCATTTTTCCCTCCTCAAACTCTTTTCCTCCATGTGCTTGCAGCAGTGGGACACAAATTAGACTTGAAGACGGTGTGTGTTGAACTTCCATAAAAGTCTTGTCAATATTGCCCTTGTTTTCTACACTTGTCATGCCGACAGTCTCAGTGTGGGAAGACTTAGCATAGAACCCCGGTCTAAGAGATTTTGTGACAGGCCTTCTTAACCGGGCTGTCATAGGAAGCAGATAGCAGAAACCTTCTCATGGGTTGGAGGAAGTGTGGCAACCACTGGTTCATGCATATGAGGTAGGCAGCCAGGGGCTGACGTATTCCTTCGGAGGCCAGGGGTTCAGGTGTCACTCCCAGGAGTCCATCGTCACGCTACAAATGAGGTCTGTGAAAGGCAACATGGCATTCAGGGTTAAAGCATCCTTCTCTCCACCATACCATTATTTAGTAAATCCACAGTTTTAAATTCGGTACCTAAACTCTAGAGGAATTAGCAGGAGTTAATAGGTATGAAAAGATGAAGGAATCAAATGTCAGGGTCCTGTAATTAAGCTGCTTCAGAGGGGCAGGAATAATTCTTCCTGACTGGGAATTTTCCACCTGAAACACTGTCCTGGAGCTACATGTCCTCCTGAAACACTGCCCTCAGACCCTCTTCATGGAGAGCAGCCTGAGGAACTGGCTGTTATAAGCAACTTGTCCTGCGGTTAATACATTCAGCCAGAATGTGTTTAAAAAAAAGGTTTAATTTCTTCCTCTGACAAAAGAAAATTAAAGCTCTTCTACTCTGATTGAAGTAATTGAATATTAATTGTGTCATGAAGAGAGAACAAAAGGCCTGCACAAGGGTTAGAGCATTTATGTAGGTGTCAGGACATGTTTAAATATTTTATAATAATTATCCATTAGAGCTGAGCATCAGTTGCCTCAGGTGAATGTCGCCCTCTTCCTGTTCTCTTTGAGCAGCCTAGTCTGCTTTACCACCTTCTGAATCTAGATGGCTAAATATGTTAAAGACAGGGGAAAAAATATGGGAAGTATCTGCAGAAGTGTGTTTCTTGAAGGACTGTAGGTGTTTAGTAGTCTTGCAGACTCATTTCCATGAATTCTTCCCTATTGATCTCCTTAAAACCGTGGCAGCAACTGTCTTTCAGGCCTCCATTTTATTTTTTTTTTTCCTGCCTCTCTTCTTGTGGAGAAAAGAGGCCATAGCATCTCTTAACATTCACATGCTCAAGAACATATAGCTTAGGAAAGAAAAAATAAAATTAATTCAGACCGATGATTTTGAGAACAAGATCTGTCAAACATACACAATTGGAAATGTCTATAAGTTATCTGACTCTTAGGTACTTCCTTAAACAATATCAAGGGTCCCTCAGACATGCACCTGATAGATGGATAAATACAGATGTTGGTATTTTTGAAAATTCATGGATAACCTTGCAAATCTTGTCCTACCGTGCTTTAAAGTCTGTATTTCGCTGGTTGTTCACGCAGGGCTATTGCTCCAAAAAGGGTATTGATGAATGGGGAGAGAGGACTGCTCATTCACAGAAACCTATGTTCACAGATTGCCCTGATGCAAAAATTGGTCCTTCAGCAGAGAAAAGCTGGGGTAGGAGAATAGGGGTAACACTTCTGTTTTGATAGAGACAGCACACCTCTGCCTCTTTTTGTCCTACACTAAAAATGCATCCTTTCTTGGGACAGGAAGGTGCAGGTAGGTCATATCTGTCAGAGCACGCTTGAAAGCAGAGATGAGACATCATCTATGATGTGTCCCAAAAGAGAGACTAAAACTTCCTAATAATGAAGCTGTGGTCCTCAGCAGAAGACAATCATGGAGAACAAGGTGGAAAGCCATAAGCAGCTAAGAGGATGTGAGGAGCTACTCTATAATTAACAACAAAAAATGCATTTTGCATTAAAGGAAACCTCACAATTTGCATTGAGATTGGAATTGGGCAACTGCCTTGCTCTGTGGCAATGCTGAATCAATACAGCACTGCTAACTGTTATTTCAGTCATTTTCACAGTTATAATTTTTGTCTAAAACTGAAAGCTGCTGTTTCTCAAGCTGTCTTTAGTGATTGTCACCTGAAAGGAGCACTTGATTATAAACTGAAAACAAGGGTGATCACTCCACCAGCTAAGCCTTATTGGTGTTGCTCTGTTCTCACTGCTTCTGCACTTGTGTATGCTCATTTGGACATTTATGTCATGCTTTTTCTACATAATCTTTTTTTCTCTTATCAGTTACAGTGGCTGTGAAAAATCAGCCCCTTTTTTTACGAGACACTATGGGAAGGGCACTGAAATATTATTTCTCTTATTTTTGCCTTTCTTAGATATATGTTGCAGATCTTACAAAACTAGCAGTGGCATTTAACCCATTCTTCAAGCAAACAGTAGAAAAGTAATATAAAATTAAAAAACTCCTGTCATATTGTACGTATCAGTGGATACATACAGAGATCTGAGTTAGAGATGAGAAGACAGCCCATATTACTTGTGAATTGAAGTCATAATTTTCAATAGAAAGATCATTTGACAAGCCAGGGACCTTTGTTATGTTGCTAAACACACCGAAATATATTTGCTTCTTCAATGAAGTTTCAACACATCCATAAAAGGTGATAAACCTCCTTCTCCCTTTAAAACATAACTAACAAGCCACAGGTCATTAGTTCACTGCCTCTACTTTATAAATCACAGGCAAGCAGTAAGAAAAATTAAAGTATTTGATTTTTAGCAAACATGTTTCAAGTGTCTTTGTATTTTACGGTTAACTGAATTTAAACAAATTTTACTTGTAAAATGTGACAAATCTCCAAAACTGCATGAAGAAACAACACGGTGGGGGGGGGGTGTGTGTGTAAGATTACTCTTTCCATATTAAAAGCCAATGTTTTAAAGGCTAAAGGTGAAGTTTTCACATTTTGAAATGAAAATTGAGACATGGATATGAAAACTGCCATGATTTTCATTTAATACTTAATAATTTTTCAGTCTTCTATGTGTAAATACCATTGCAAAACTATTCTTATGGGAATAGTTATTAGATGTCTCTGAGTGTTAAACTAACTCAGTAGCTTAAGAGGGTACTCTTACATTATTCAGCTGTAAAATAAATACTTCTATTTTTCTGTGAAGTGTATGTCTGCAAACATGTCTGAAAGTCAGATAGAATTTACAAAAATGTGTAAAATAACTGAAGGGCACAAAGTGGTGGCTGTATGCACACATATTCAACTGCTAGTACCATCCTTGAACAACTAAATAGGATACCAAATCCAAAGTAAATGAGTTCTCAGATTTTGGCTCTGTCCCACGTTGTTGTTTTACCACAGGGAAGTGATGCAGCCTGCATGGGTCAGAGATGCTGCTGCTCCCTGAGTTGCAGTCATCAGGAGCCAGGTGGGGGCATATCCTGGCTCAGAACCCAGCCATAATTACACTGTCTTTGCCAGAAGCAGTCCAGAAAAGAGCCATTAGACTAAATGTTTCAGACACACCAGAGGGGACTGCCAAAAAACCTGTCAAATGTCAACCAGGAGACGATCAGCTTGTGGCCTGGCTTGATCTGTTCTAGGACAGAAATATGATAAACAAGTCTGATAAGTCTGGTGAAGTAAGGGACCTGGGGTGCGGTTCTCTGCCTTGATCAGCTCTGAGTTCAAAGTCTTCCTCAGGCTTGTCCCATGGAGTCATCTAATTTATGAAATGGGAGTAAAATCCTTATACTGTTATGATGTGAAACTCTGAATATAAGCGGCTTACTATATTTATTACATGCTTTGTTTCTGATAATTTATGTGGTGATATTGAGGCAAGCATTATGCACTCTGATGTAAGAAGTTGATTTGTTAATTCTGGTCTTACTGAGATGTATAAACAGACCACACAACGAACTGCAATGAACTGCGAGGTGATGTTCTGGTAAATCATAAAGCTTTGTAATATAAAATTGCACACATGCCCACCAGCCTGTTTAGGAATGTTTTCCAAGTTTTATAAAGCTTTAACAATATAAGAACTAGGAAATAAAAATGCTATTCAAACTGTGAGAGCATTTTTTGCACGGGTAGCATTGCTTCTCCGGTAGGACTGTGGCAGTTAGTTTTGTCTGAAACACAACTGTCTGAATTCAACGTTTCAAGCTGGTTTCCAGCTGAGACCTTCCAATTTTTCTTTTACTTTCAAAGTCAGTTCAAATATACTACTGGAAAACTTGTCACTTAGAGATCAAACATTCTTTTCATTGCATGTGGCTCCAAGGATGCTCCTGGGAAAATACCAACAGGCTGCAAAATCTAATGAGTCTACAGTTGATAGCAGGGGCAGGAGGGAGGTTTAGGGTCTTCAGCTGCGGCTGAGGGATTATTGGAGAAAACTCAGAGGTCAAGAGGGTGATAAGCTTATGGTTGCCTATATTCAGATGACAGCTGTTAATAGCTTCCCTCAAGTTACAGTCTTACCCAGAGCAGGTAGATGATTGCTAGCAGGCTCCACATTAGTGGAAATCCACGAATTAGGCATTTTGAGAGTCTTAGTTGGCCTTTGGCTCATCTGAGGTTATCAACTCTAGCACAAATCTCTTCCTTTGCCAGCACTGAAATAAATATTCAATTGTTCAAAAGTCTATAATCTTCTCTGAATTCTGTATTTTCCCTAAGTTCTAGAAAGATCTGTTAGGAAAATATCACCAGGTGTAGAGTGAGAATGTATGTCTGGAAGTAAAAAAATTGTGTGGTTGCAATTAATAGATCTGAATCTAGAGAAACTTGCACAAGTGTAATAGGGTACATTTTGCCTTCCCTTCTTCTCATGTCCTGGTGGATTTCCCCCTACTACGCAGTGGTCCTGGCATTTTGAAAACCCTTTCAGTTATTGACTGAAATAAAGCAGTCAAGTTTGCTGACATTAGTGTCATATTACTAAAATAAACAAAAAAATTATCACATATTTGCTCTTTCATTTCCTCACTTGCAAGACTTGAGTTGCAGTTTATTTTAGGTATTGCATTTTGGTGTTAGAAACTCAGTTTATTGGACTTGTTGTAAATTAATAACATATAAGCAATACATTTAATGAAGCATAGAATGCCTTCGCATATGAAACATGCCGAGAATTGGTTTTATGAACTAGATTGCTCAAAAAATGCTTTATCTAATGTAATCAAGGCCTGAGAGTGGAAGTCATTTACGCTATTGAAATATACTGCAGCTTGCTGTCTTTAATTTTTTAATACTGTGCTGACTGTGAGGGCAAGGAATGTCTAAATCGCCTGTTAGAACACTGTCTTCATTGCTCTGCCATGAGTTTTTATGTGCATGTAAAATTACTGTTGTGGTAACTTTTTTCTTTTTATGATCTCTGTTGTCGTCTCAGCATTTCTTTCCCTGCAATACCTTCTAGCTGTTTTCTTAATACTCTGGGTGGAAAACTACGTTTTCACCTGATTCTTGAAAGGTCAGGTAGCAGCACCATTTACTGTAAGGCTGCAAGTCCAGAGCAGACTTCAGCACAGTGCTGTTGGCTGTTGGAGAGCTGACAGCAATCACAAGAAGACGGTAAGGAGGTCAAGATTCTCGTATTTTGTGGCTAATATGCAATGAATGATAGCTACTAGACTTGAGTGGAGCATGCACAGCATATGTGCTTGTCTCGCATGTCTGATACATTGGCTGACGTTGCTCACTTCCTCAGAAACAGAAAATTGGGACAAAGCTCGTTCTGCATGTGGTAGGTCATGAACAGTATAATTCTGAGCAGTTTTCATTAAAATAGTGCCAAAAGCAGAAAAATTGAGGATTTTATGCACCTCAAAGAGAATATTAGACTTGTCAAAGATATGTGAGCAACATGGAAGTATGATGGCTGGTTAAAATGCTTTTTTCTTCATTGAGAAATGAGAATTGGTCATTGGGGAATTAGAAGCAGTATTGTCTTCGAAAGATGGTAATTTATGTAAAGTCATATGGTCTATCCATTATCGATAAGATGTTTTAGGAAAGAGGTGGAAGGCAATAGGACAAAATAAGTAGATAGTAGGAACAATCCTGGATAACAAAGGAATAGAAAGAGAAAAGCCAGTGATATCAAAGAAAAAAGAAAACTCATTATTTGCACTTCTTTGGATCTGACTACATACAGGACCTTAAGCTTTCCTTTTTCATCAGTATGTAACTCTTCCAAATACCCAATCATGTTACATTGCTACAATATGGGATTTGAGAGGAACTACATTGACTCAGTACATCCCATACTGTACTTTCTCCAATCTTAGCCTTAAAAGTGACCTCATCAAAGCATATACATTACTTAGGAAGCCCTTTAGCTCTGCCAGCCTGGTCCCCCTCTTGAAGATTTTCTACTACTACTAAACTCAGGGGGAAAAAAGTTTGATTTTTTAATGTAAGACAAATAAAAATAAATGCATGTTTTCAACAGCTGCTAAATGTGTTTAAGGAAGTTGAGGCATGAAGAATCTGGAGAAAAGAAAATGAATGCTTTCACTGATGCTTTCCTAGAGAATATGAAACTAAATGAAGAAAAACTAAAAACACTGTGTTGCCCAGGTTTTAGATGTAAGAAGAATTGTTTAAGACTTCTAATAAAGTGATTCATTATCAAAAGAAATAAAAATGGTCTGATGTAACTGACTGCTAATACCAGGCAGACCTGAGTCTTCCCAAAATACCAGAAATCTGGATGCCTTTATCTCTGACTTAGGTCTAGTGTTCAGCTGTGTCATAGAAATAGCTAACACAAGTATTGCTGTTTAGTCTTTTATGAAATAAAAATCTCTGCAACATCAAAAGGAAAACAAAAATTGCTTTAGAAACTGTATTAACATACTGAAGAAGAGAATTTTCTCACTATTTTTGCTTCTGTTTGACTTCACACTCCTGCAACAAAGAAATTTTGAGGCTTTAAAAGTAATGTTTTCTGGGAAGAAAAACTATGTGCACAATGGTCAAGTGTTCATTACTATGAATTACTTCTACCTAGAAAAAGCATAAGAAATTAGGCAGCATGCAGTTTCCATAATGTTTAGTATCTATACTTGAGAAAGCCTGAAAAGAACGTGTAAATTATGCATGCATCTAGCCCTTTCAGAATTTATAGTAGTAAAAAATATTGTGGGAAAAGTCATACAAAATTACACACAAGCTATGAAATACATTAACTTATATAAGAAAAAAAATATTGCCATTTGAGTGGAAGAAAAATGAGCTTCACAAGAGGTACCACTGACTTCAATCACCTATTCAATGAGCTTGCACTGTTACATATTGTGAAGAGTCACTGGTTGCAACTCTAACAAATATGCAGAGTAAAAAAGACCTAATTCATATAACTCTCTGCTGGAAATCATCAACCATTACTCCAGAATAAAACAGACTTACCCACTTGATCTGGATACACAAGAACAGATGTTTCCTAATTAGAATCTAATAGAAACTCATCAGCATTATGTATGTATTAGATTTGCAACAGAAGACAAATCCCTCTTTGATATCTCTTAACACTGTCAGCCAAGAACATTAGCAATTAGAGCACAGAAAATTTTCAGATAACTTGATGGTAAGAATAAAATACTCCTGTTTCATAATGGCAGCAGAAAGGAAAGGCTTTATGATTTCTTACCCTATGTTTTACCATACGGACCTACAGGAAACATCAGAAACAGAGAGTGATTTCTTAGTAACCACACGAAATAGTACAAAATATTAAATATAACAGCTCCAACTGCATCATCAAGGGTAAATACTTTTTTTTTAAACTTAAACTGCAAACATTTGTTGTTTTAGGAACCCAAAGTTTATGCACGATGAACTGAGTGACAATGATTTTGTGGAAATGTAAGTAAGCAAGTGCTCACTTTTGAATTAGAGGAGGAACAGCCGCCCTGCAGATGGAATGCCCCTTTTTGCTACTAAGGCTATGCACTGTGCACTTAAAAGTCTGTTTTTCTTGCTCTCTCTGTATTGCAATCATTGGACTTACACTTCTGAAAACCATTTGGTTTAACATATCTTTTGACACTTGTACATAATAAAAGGAACACAACCGGAGGGACCCAGAGACATTCCAGTGTGCTTTGGTTAGACTGAATATTAAAACAACACACACCCTTCTTACTGCTGCTTGTTTGCTTGAAGCTATGTCCTGGAAATCACCATCATTATGTGCCTCTCGAGAGATCCTTAATGTCTGCTCAAGGTGTGGTTTATGATCTTGAAGGTAAAAGTTATGTTGAATAATTGAATAATTGTGGGCATAATAAGAGCTAATAAATATTTCCAGATCGAATCTAGTATTCTATATCCCTGACAGATTCCATAATGAATTTAAGACCCAACTGGCATTTTAAAATTAGTAACTAATGGTCAGACTGAATAACCTGCTGTTCTGTTTGTGATGTATCTTAATACTTTTGACAGATCTACAGGCTAAAATATTGAGTTAGACATTTTCTTAACAAAATCTCAATATCTATACTGTTACAGAAAATAACATTTTAAAACTAGTACATCCATGAGTCTTTTGGGTCTATTTTTAAGAAGCAACAAGAAAAGAGTGATGCCACTTAAATGAAAGTTTTTGTAGTAATAAAAAGCACAATCTCGAGGATATTGAAGAATGAAATTTAATTTTTTTAGTGTTCTTTACCTAAAACATTGTAAAGTAACTTCATATTTTGATAGTGAAAATGTCACCTACATAAACATTACATAGATCAAATCAAAGTAACAGGCACCTCCAAGCAAATATCTCAGTCTTTCTCTCAAACTGCTTTCCAACCCTTCCCTTCAAGGACAGGTTTTAAGATTTTAGCTCTTGTCCTAATTCTGAGCAGATGGTAATTTCCTTATTAATTTAGCTCTGCAATCTGCTTAAGATGAGAAAAGATGAAGGCTGTCTAAAGGAAGATAAGACTTTTCAAAGCACTGTGACATTCACAGTAAATACTGCATTCTTGTACACCACCCAAAATTCTGGGCATCCGAAATTAGTAGAGATTAAAGACCATGGACACATCCAGTTTTTCCAGTAAATTTGATGTCTCAAGAAGTTGCCACCATTTGCCCAGAAATTAGTGTTTTTTAATCAAAGAGGTGTTTTGTCTGTGCTTTTGGCATGTGGAAAAGAGTGTGAGTTTAGGAAAGGATGGCTGGTCGTTGAAAGTAATGTATGTTCCAGCAGTCTGGTATTCTTGCTAGCTTTATGATTTGAAGAAGCACACTTATCAAACAGTGCTCAAGCATTACAGAGGCTTACCCTCCTCTTCTCCCTAGCCCTTCTTTTTAGCACAAACTTCTTCACTGGCTATAAATATATCTATAATTTGGCCCTGAGCATCTAAAGATGGATACACTCATCTTGGAAACAGACAAGAAGTATGGGAGAGAAAAATACACTGAGGATGTTTTACATTCCCTGGAGCCCATGGTATTAAGCCCTTAAATTCCCTGTTTGCTTGAGGAGGTGATAATACTAAAAAAACAAGAATAATGACAAGCTAGACCTAGACTTTTAGTGCTGTCACTTCTGCACTGCATTCCCCACTGTGTCTGTTGGAAATATGACCTGACTTCTAGTATGTCACACTGAAATGGCATCAGCAGCATGAAAGATCAAGCCAGAGTAGAGCCATTGTGAGGGGTTTGCTTTTCGTTTGGATTTGGGTGTGTAGGAAGTTTGCTGGGATATTTCTTTTTTTTTTTGACATGCAGTTCTGATATCTAGCTGTACTGCAGACAGCTTGAATAAGTATAATGGTGAAATCGCAGCAGACACCACACACCTACTCATGGTCCTCAAAGCAGAAAGGAGGACGTTTTAAGAAGAGTGAAAAACCTTTCTTGATGTGTCAAGTATGTCAGTTTTCTGTGCGAAGTGAGATCTGAGGCTTCACAGGGTAAATCAGTCCTAGAAATAACAAAGAGCTCTTACCCATTTTGGAGTGAAAAGGCAGGCAATCTTTTTAAAATATAGCTCTGATTCAAGTGAATCAATTAGTAGTTAATCATGTGTTTAATTTTAAAAGATTGAAATGCAAATAATTGCATAATGTTAATTGGATTGTTTTTAAATATACTAAATTCCTGTCTTGGATAAAAGTGTTAGCTGATACTTCACTCATGCCTGCATGCATTGTTTATACTTACAGCTCTTTATGCCCTCTTTGGTAATTTTTGAGCAGGCTCCGATTGGCAAGATTGCCTATGTAACCGTGTGGGGGGGAACAAAATAGAGTACAAAGGACAAGTTCTTCTAGCTGTCCTTAACAGACTCTTGTAACAAAAAAGGAGACTTTCCTCTTCCTAAATCCAATGTGCACGTATGACAGCTAAAAGAGGGTGATGTGTTTCACAGGACCATTTCTCCCTCCTTTATTCACCATGCAGTGGCAAAATTGAACAGTGACATTGCATAGGCCCTTCATGTTCACAGTTTCAGGAAAGCATTTGAAAAGCAACCTGGTGTGATCCCATCTGTGCCTCATCATGAGCTGTATCAGTATGACTCCTGAACATACCCTCCTCAAAAAGCCTTACCTAGTGGTGGCTCAATAAATCACTCCCTGGAAGGGTGTCCCCACTGATTGATACAGAGCACTCTCCAAAACTGAGGGTTTTTCAGTTAAGTTACACAGAGTTTTTTTTAAACTCTCTTCTTAAGATGTTACAGTTACCTCAGTTTAGATTTGGAGTAACTCCAGATGATGTCAGCCTTCTAGCAAAGGTAAATTTTATGCTTTGTGTATGAATAAGCTTTAACTATGCAGCATTGTGAAAAGGAGACTTTCAGGTCTGGAAGAACTACAGGTTGTTTCCACTTCTATGATAAATTTTCAGTTCCTGCTCGAAACTGGTCTTAGAGAGAGGAGAAACTGTACTGGTGCCACTAAACTACTCAGTTGCTGTTTTTCCAAGCAGTCAATGATTTGGTAGTTTAAGATAGATATGAATTTGCAATAAAGAGTTGTTCCAACTTGATGTTAGTTTTACTGATAAACTGAAGATTATGTTCACTGAAATGCTATTTGAGTTGTGTTATTTTTACTGTTATGAGAAACAAATGAACTATAAATACAGTAAAACAAAGTGTATTTGGGATATGTTCACTTAATTTACTTGCTATGTATCCGCTCAAACTACTAACAAATAGCTACGTGAAAGCCCCTACATTATCTGCATTTCTATTTGGATTTAGTGACAATTACTTTTTATTGTCAGCAGCATTTCTTTACATTTATTTTATTGGGGGGGGGGGTTGTCCATCTTTTTGTTTTCTCTTAACTCATATGCTTTCAAAACTTATAGTGGTTTTCTTTTTTTAGGGATGCTGTTAAAGAGAAACTTTAGTTTAAAAGTGTAAATACTCTTTCC
>NW_010397063.1:0-6386 GCF_000710305.1 Buceros rhinoceros silvestris | reverse complement strand
CCTGGCAGGCATAGACAACCATGTGAAGGGCAAGCCAGATACAGCTCCTGTAAGAAAGCTGGAAAGCATAGGGTTTAAATCCAAAATAGTAAGAGAGTTTTTGCATTCCTCAACATCTTTGAAAGGGGAGGAAAATTCTGCTAGCTCTTTCTTTTGCGGAAATCAGGAGGAAAATTCTTTAGCTGAACCCCAGAGCTTTGTGTTGTTTGCTGCCCGAGTAGACTGAGTATCCGTTGCATTTGTATATCACAACGTAACATACTGGTGATATTTAGAACGAGACGGAAATAAAGTGTGTTGCATAAAATAATTCAACACATTAATTTATCACAGAACAAAGTGGGTTAGGATGGACACAGAGACAAGATGTTTAACCCTGCAAGAAAACATCTCTCTGGTACTGGTGGAGTCAGTCTTCTCATTTATAAAAAGCAGTGGATATTTCTTTCCACTTAGATTCAGAATCAGAGTTCAGCACATAAAGAATGTTTTAATGGAGACTCTCTTTTCTGCTGAAATGTGGATGTGTGAAAAGAACTCTGCCAGGAATTTTTTATAACTATATTTAAAAAAAACCTGCAAATTGGAATAATTTTGCCTAATTTAGTCTACAAATTTAGAGAATGAACTAAAACTGATCAAAGCAACAGAACACGTTGTCTCAAAATATAGCTTTTCTCATATGACTAACATTAACTCTGGTGTTTACCTGAAATAACTCTCCATTTTGACAGACCTTTCAAACTGTTTTGAACCTGCTGTTCAGTAGCAATAGAACACCTAAAGAGAATTTAGGAAAAAGTAAATGTACCATAGCTATTTGGATGGCATGCAACAGAAAAGAAAAATACTAATGATTAAAACTTACAATGTTTTGCAGACAGTATATTACAGTATATTACCATTTTTCTCATTTTAAAGGAAAAGTTATGAACTTCTTAGGGTTATATATGTGTTTAACTATATAACGCACACAGGCAGGCTAATTATTCCAATAATAATGACAATTTCACAATCCAACTGGACCACAAACTGTGCCTTAGCTTAGTTGTGCTTTCAGGCATTTCAGGAATAGGCATCATTCTAAAAAGAGTCAACGAAAAGAAGACTCAGTGAATATTCTTGTATTTTTTACTTTTATTGGTAAAGAAACCTCTCAACTCTTCTCCATCCATATATTCCTGCATGTAGCAGGAAGCACACTCATAGTTTGAGGTAATTTCCAGTTACTACATCTATTATCTTTGTACATCACTTGATCAGTGTACATATAAATATATAATAAGATAATCTGGTTTGCAGATCTGAAACAGCTGGTTCCTGGACCGAGGTGGGTTTTCTGCAAATTAATCAGTCTTTATTGTCAAAGACAAAGAAACCTGATTCATTTCCTACCTGTGTCTTGTCAAATGAGCTTGGTTTTCAGATTCTTTACTGTCACGGGATGGACAGTAGGGATCTTTTGACCCGTAATCAAAAGAAAGAGAGAGAATTTCTACATAATTGTAGTCCGGGGTTTGGGGGAAATAGGCTGCTTATTTGGCAGTTACATTCCTATCCATTATCAAATCTTATTTTATAAGCTTCAAGTGGGAGGACACCAACGTATCATGAAAACTTCTTATTCCAGTGAAAAAAGGAAGCTGGTCTGCAAATAAAAGTTCAGCTCTCTGTTCAATAGAGCACTCAGTAGTATTTACATCCTGTATGTTAGATAAAATAATAGCTTACTTCAAAAAGGCATATGTAAATATTGGTGACCTTTGATTTCTAATGCATTATAGTCCCTCTCTTTTCCAGCTGGGGCTCGCTTGACTTTCTTCACAAAGCCTTTAAATCAAATATGAAGAGACTTTGACAGGTATATGAGTAAGAAGACAGAAGGCTTAACACTTGTCGTGAACGCAACAAAATGTCTCTAATAAATACCAGAATTCTAAAACATTTTTTCACTGAGACTATTGCATCAGCCTTTGTTATCTCATAATATCTTAAGAGAATAAATAATTAATTTGACCAAGTGGGGAATTTTTTTGCTGAGAAAAATCTCTGATAGCAATCTGAAATAATTAATCATGACCCATAAACTTTAGGGTCCATAAATCAAAGAAACATTAAAGTAGGTTGACACCATGCAAGTATGCATACATGTAGGGGGATGTGCATGCATGAAAACTGATATGGTTGGTCCCAGGAGACGTGCAGAACACTTGCTTGTATGTAATTAAAAGAAATAAGTCATCTAATACAGACAGCTGACAAGGTTTGTACTGGAAGTAAGTGCATGTATGAGGAAAGCAGTTATCATTTGATGCATAACTTGTCTGAATGAGCTGACAGTCATGCTCCCAGGTTGTGAAGGAGAAATGTCCACATATATGGGTTCAGCAATCCCTTTAGGACCACAGAAAGACTTATATGAGCCTTGAAAAAACATGCGCCGTATGTGGTAGTCATCATCATCATGGCTTGGCTTAGCGAACAAAGATCTGGGAAGGGCTTTTCCCACGCTTGCTGCAAGCAATGAGTGCACCCTTCGGGCCTGCATGGTGGATTTTTTAGGTGAGACGCAGCGTGCACGGAACTGGCCCCACGCTTTACACCTGAGGTTCATCTGCCAGGGACTAGCGAGCCTGGACCGTGACAACGAAGTCCTTGGGTCGTAGATTTGTTTAGAGTATCCTTCTCTTAGATGATGGATGCCTTACAAGGCTAAACGAGCTCCATCTGTCCGGGTTTGGAGTCAGAGTTGTCCTTCTCCTAGGATGGCTGCCCGAAGGCTAGTGAGCCCATCCTGCCCGTGGACACACTTTGTCTGACCCTTCAGTTGAGACCTGTCTGGCCTGGGAGACCCTGGTGGAGGCACATGCCACCACCAGCACAGCTCTCAGCCTCACAAGGGCACAAAAGCTCTTTCCCCACGACAAGGAAGTGCCCATGAAAGAGTATGTGGTAGTACATATGTACAAAATGCCCTACTGAGTTACTCTGTTTTCCTCCCAAAGAAATATTGCATATCAAATGTTGTATCTGAACTGGTAAAAAGTTGTTACCAGCTACAAGGAGCTGTTCAGGAGCTCTTAAACATACATTTAATATCCTTGCTGCAGGTTTAGCTTCATGTTGTGGTATCCTGGGGGAAAGTACGTGATGCTATCTTTCCTGTTCAGCGTCATTAACAAGGAAGATAAAATATTTCCTATTATCTTCTTAACTCTGTTTTTTTTCTTCCCACCCCCCCCCACCTCCTTTTCTCATTACTGTGAAAATAGGTTTCCTACCAAAGCAAGCAGTTTTCTCCACATGGGCTTGAATGTATGGGACCTGCCAGAAAAATCTTATAGCTATATTTCTTCCATCGTTTTAATCTTGCGACTTCAGTGGAGACCCATCTCAGGTACAGATTTTGTCACATGGAAGTTTAAAAGTCTTAAATTGTAATTAAAAATATAATTTAATGAAGCTAAGAGTAAAATTGTTCATTAATCTTAATAAAATTTCAAGGGGAATTATTTACATGCTGTTCAGTTTTGCTGATGGGAAGAAATCCGTCAATGGAAAACCAGACAAACTCTCTTGAAGAAAAAGTTAAAACAAATATATTTTGAGGAGAAGTGTCTATCAGAGCAGTCCTAAAGTTAGCTGAAAGTCATTCTCACTTAGCTAGAAAGAGAGAACTGGCAGTAAATATGAAAATATCTTTTCTTTCTTCAGCTTTCTGCCACCAAAATTGAAAATCCTTATCTGAAATACAAAGATATGAGGGGAATTACTAGATTATGGAGTTTTCATATGTCAAGTGCTCAACACATTTACTCAAATTTTGACAGTAGGGGAGTGGGGAAACATTCAAAAGTGGGGGGTTTTTTGTATGCTGTGATAATTTGAAATATCTTTCTAGTTATTAGATGCCTTTCAGCTGAGATCTTCAAGAAACTTAACTTGAAGTGGATACCTACATATAGAAAAAGAGAGCATGGACTAAAGCGTAGATCTTCTTAAAAAAAAAAAAAAACAAAAATAAAAAAACCCCTTATCTTCAGAGAAGTACCCTGAAATTAGTACATAATCTCAAATCCTACTCAAGTGAAGATTTTGTTCTGATTTAGAAACACAACCGAAAACCACTAATACTTGAACAGCTACTGAAGTGTTTTAGACAATGGGAAGTTTTAAAGAACTGTGTATATGCTTCAATTTGCATATATATGCATAATTTATGATAATTTGTATAACCTTTTTATTTCTGCTTTAAAATGTATATACAGATAAAGTTGAAGGAAGGAATGAAGAACTTCCTTTAAAGCAAAGCAAACAGTATTTATTTACACAAACCGTTCTTCAATGTTTGACGTGATGAAAATTGGCAACAATGCACACTGTTACTCTTGCTTCACCTGACTGTTTAGTGACTCAGGTTTAGTGTTAGGATGCTCCTAGATCTTTGAACATTTTATAATCTAACTTAATGTTCTGAGTATGATAAAGCTGATATTTGTTCCACATGTGGCTGACAGATTCATTTCCAATGTGTTTTTTAGCTTTTTTTACTGAAGACACGTGATCTGCTGTTGCAACAACTGTGATGTGCTTAAAGTCCATGTGTTTTACACTTTCACAAATCAACTAGACAAATAAATGAATACAGAATTTAAAAGTACAAAATAGAAAATCTCAGAGGTTTTTGCTGCTCATATGGTAAGTCCTGCAAGCACTACCAGCAGTTTATTCAGTGAGATGGCTGGACCCAGAGATCATTCTTGCCCACCACCATGTGTGCCAGGCTCAAGGCTTCCCTCTTCGGTCTCTCATTGTTCCACAATGAGGTTTAGACACAGGAGTCATACACTTGGCGGAACCTTAAGGGCGTTTCAGCATTTTGCATATCTCAGACCACTTGGGAAGCACACCATGCCTTGGAAGCACACATTTTTCACTCTATCATCCTTTACCAGTCTAGGGTTTATCTGGTCTGCTACTGTGTTTTGCTAGTGTTTTGAAAAGTACTTTCTCAACCTTTCCAAGAAAAGGCTTTAACCTCCGTCCATCCTCTGGAATTTATGCTGTATTTAAATGTATTTTTTCTCCTGATTATGGCAATCCCTTTTTCTGTTTCATTCTTATATTCTTTGCCTTCACCCTTCTAAATACGAAAAGTACATTTTCAACCTTCTTTTTAAGTACACGTTTAACTCTCATAATCCTTCCACATTAATTCCTATTCTTTTGTCTCTCTCTGAGCACTTGAAATAACCTAATATTATGTCAGCTCTCTATCTTGTCTTCATCTTATGCCAAGAATGCCACAATCTCTATGGAATAGAAAATGCATGGAGAAAATTGTAGAAAATGCAGCAATTTTATGGAGCTGCATCAAATGTTGCAGCCCAGCTTTCTCTTATGATGGCTCTCTGCAGAAAATCCTGTTGACCTTTTTTGCTTATTTATCACAGGCTTTGTACTGCCAGCCTACATCGGTCATGGATCATGTCATGGCAGAAATGGTCACAGCCACAAGGCTTTATATGTTTTTTAAGAGAAGGATGATAAAAACAGTATTCGACAATGTTAAATATTATGTCAACCTGTTTTGGATTTCTTAATACGATCAAACCTGTATTATTTCATTGTTACTCCTTTTAGTACTATGGCTTTGACTTTTAGAGCAAATGGCTCAACCTGAGACTGAGGTAGTGTCAAACGGGAGGTAAGATTTGGCAGCTTGGAGGAAACCACACACTCCCTCTCCAGTGGAAGTCATGAACCAGCCATCCAAGATGCCTTGAGATAGGTGGGAGCATTTGCTCTCTGATTTAAAAAAAAAAAACATCTGTGAAGTTCAGCTAGAGATGATCTTATCAGATTGTGTTATGCTGTATCAGCAATTATTATACGACTGACATGAATAAAATGTCTTACACAGGTTTTAGCTGTGGAGGGTTTCATGATAAAGAAAGATACTCACACACAAAACTCAGGCAAATATTTGAGGTGGTGCTCAGTGGAATAATTCCTAAAAATTCCCTCCAGCAGTTTTGCATCTGTACAATAATTAGACCAAATGTTACCAATTTACCCAGTATCTTGAGTGTAAAGCTCAGGAAAAGACATTGTAACTAACAGCTCTGTCTTACTCCACTGCCTAATGTTATAGTACGTTATGAAGCCTAAGTAGAATATTTGCATCCTAGTTTTCTGGATCAGTCGCAATAAAGAGGAATATCCCCATTCGCATAGACACATATATCAACGCAAGACTCACAGCAGAACTACAGATAAGAATAAGCACTGGATAGCTTGGCAATACTGGGAGAACAGCGTTTTAATCTTCCTTCTGCTACCATTCCATCAAAACAAATCAAGGTCAAGACCTTTCCTTTTAAATC
>NW_010397062.1:133871-147665 GCF_000710305.1 Buceros rhinoceros silvestris | reverse complement strand
GGCGAGGGGGGCTGCGGGCTCCGCTGGGTGAGGGACTAGGCACTCGGCTTTCTGTGTGCGTCCATATCACCCTTTTCTCTCGGTTCCCGCAAAGCGATAAGACGTAATAGCATTTGATGGGTCCTTAATTCTGTGTATTTGTTGTTTCATTATGCCCACTTAATGTTCCCTTATCAAGCAGGTCATTTATCATAGTACGGGTTTCTGATGCTTTTTCCAGTAATAGGGTTTCCCATTCAACTGCCTATTGCTGAGGAACTTAAGTTTCTTATCGTTGAGGTGGCAAAAAAACCCCAACAAACCCAAAACCCAACCCTGCAACTGAAAACACTGGAGCCACGTGCCTTGTGAGGCGCCATTCGCTGAAATACTCGGAAATCCCAGCACCGCTGTGGACCTGGGCTGGTCCCCAGAGAAACTGAGCAGCGTGTCCTGGTGGTGGATCTCGGGAGAGAGCTGGGAGTGGGTGGGGAGCTGGCTATTGGAGATACTCTGAGGAAAAGAACCCCAGAGTCGTCCTGGGAGTGAGAAAGATTGGTGTAACTTAACTAGAAGAATGAGGGAAGAGTGGATGAGTATTAATCTTTTTCACTCAGATAAAAGGAAAGTCCTGCTCACAGAGAAAGGGAGCTGCTGCTTGCTAGAGAGGTGGCCTCCAATTTCTTTTTGGCTGTGCGTGTCTGTTAGTAAAAATGGTTTTTTTGCATGCACCCCTGCTGTATCACTATAGATTTATCAGTTATACAGGTACTACTGTACTGATGTGTACACTGTAAAACATACTCAAGAGCAAAATTTCAGACAGGGTAAGATAAAATAAATGCTCTTTAAAATTTTTATTTATGAATGTTACAAAAGATGTCGTCTTCTCACGCCTCAGTGGATTGCCTTGCATGTATGACCCCCTTCAGAGACTTCTGTTGGGGAGCACTTAGGTTTCAAAAGGAGGTTAGGACCACTCTCTTCTAAGCAAGTAGAAGCAACTTTGGAGTCCAGGAAATAGGGGGAATGTGATTAAATTTTTATTCTGCCCTTAGAAATCTGGCATGTCTCGAAGTAGGAATGGAGATTACTAATTCTAAGGAGATCTAGGCTTAGAAATGGTGGCTAAGACAGAGTATTCAGCTTAGTCTTAAAATTCTTAAGGTAGCTTTTGTATAGGATACCAACAGTTTTCAAAATAAAAACCTGAAGATTGTGTGGTCTGACCCCACTGTCTTGATTGTAAATTGAGTCTTTTTTTCCTTCAGTTGCTCATGGTGAGGCATGTAGAGGGTAATGTGACAGGTGCCCCTTGTATGGCTCAGAAAAGGGAAGGGAGAATCCTGTGTCCTACGTTGCTGTTTGTTTAGCACCTTAGAGTAGGTGCTAAACAGAATCTGTGTGTGACAAACTGTTAGGTGACTACCGCATACTCTAGGACTTTGCAGTAAAGCAACCAAGAGGAGAGAGATTCTTACTGTCTTCCATCTGCTGTTCTTGCAGGACATCTTCCCTCGACAGGCCCTGGCTTTCTGCGTCTGATGGCCCGGCGCTGCGCTGGGAACTGAGAAGACGGGCAGATTTCTCCGGTGCTGCAAGACTTCTGAATGAAAGCAGAGACTGTGAGCTGTGCTTTTGCTTTGTACCCCCATCACAGAGCTATTCTTAGTATCGGAGTGCAGGGATCGAGAAAACTGTGAACTTGTGTTCAGGTTAACTTTGTAAGCTTGCTTTATTAGTGCACCTGTTCATGGTGCATGGGGTAAGAGTCACTGTGTCAGGATGTGCCCAGTTAACAAATACCTTCTCACCTGCCGAAGCAAACTCGGAATCCACAGCAAGTGCTTCTGCTTGATTAAACAGGGTTTGATTTAGGGCCAGTTCTTGGATGAGGCTTTTCTCAAGCTTTTTAATGCTGTCTGGGACAAAGGTCACAGACAAATTTAGAGCATGTTCCACTAAAACAAGCTGACAGAGAGGTTTCCAAATTCTTGCTGTGCCCCCTTGACTTCTCCAGGCTGTGGCTGGAAAACTGCCACTTGTTGAAAAACTTCGCCTACCAGTTGGAACAATTCTCCTGCTCACCATTACTGAAGTGCACACAGAGCTGTGTGGGCTCTTAAGACATGAAGAGTGGTGAATAAAACCCCTTCGACACCAAGTGTTCACTCCTAAGAACAGTTTGTTTTCAGAAACCACTGTTCTTCTCCCCAGTGGATTTGTTCATGAAAGCAGCTAAGACTAGTTGGTATATGCTGGAAATGTGCAATGCAAGTGGTGACTAAAACTTGTGTTAGTGGTGTGGGTCAGCCTCCCTTGGCAAGATCTGCAATATTGGCTGTGTTGCGGAGGTGTCTGACTGCAGAACTGTCTTGCTCCTGCTCCAGAGGTGACAGTAGCACAGCTGATGGCTCAGGTGGCAGCTGTTGGCTTTTACAGTGTGTAGTCTGATACTGATCTCTGAATTTTGAGGGCAAAACAACTGGATCTGAGTTGGTATGTGCAATACCAGTGTTACTCCCAGTGGGATATGTCAAATGGTAAGCAGTTTAAAACCGACCCATTTTGTAATGATCTCTTCCGTAATGGGATTGTTGGGATGTGCCTGTTAAAGCTTTTTGTGTGCAAGTTAATCCCACAGAGGGTTAATTCTTGTTAAAGAAATAACTTATTCATTGTTCATTCCGATCTATTTAGGGACAAACCTGATGCTGACATTCCATTTCTGAGGGGCTGCTTAATCAGAGTTTGATAAGCACAGCTTTTGGGGAATTGCCGCTAGAGCTGGTTCTGAATGACTGCATTTATCGGGGAGAAATCTTCATTCTGTGGTACAGGGGAAAAAACCAATTACAGTGGAATAACTGAAGACTTAAGTTCAAAATTTATTAGGAAATCTTCCTTGTGCTTTGACTTTACTGTGGCAACTGCTGATGCACTTTGAAGAAAGCTCGTCTTTTGGAAATGACAAGGACACCACTGGCTAGAGTTTATAGTAGTAAATATGTTAAACAGAAGCTGTGCTAAGTTGCCTTCAAAGAGGCTTATTAACCATTTTGATCCTAGAAACAAATGATCCTGCTCTCCTTTGCAAGAGTCACGGGCAACTTGGGCTAACTGGTTTCAGTCTTTGGGACCATCTGTCTTACGTGGCATACAGTCAATAACAAAATAACTTCACTGTTTCTGAAATTCTTACGGCTTGGATTGTTCAAGCTGTTTCTTCAGGTGAAAGGAAGTTTAAGGCTTTGGGATGTGTCTTTTGGGCATATGGCTGGTTTAAGTGTTGAGGTGAGCAGCTTACACCCTTAGCCTGTGCTTCAAACAATTGCAATAGGATGAAAACGGGAAGGGCTGTTTTAGTCAAAAGACTGAGTGAAGTCTTGTTACTGTTAGAAAAAATACTATGTAAAGTCCTAAGAGAGTGAAGATAGTCAAAGTGTCAGTTACTGATTGAATTTGAGAGACTTAAGACTGACGGGATTTATTTCTGAATGTTTTTTTCCTTTTTTTCCTCATTCCTCTAACTGGTGCAGAACACAGAGGATTTTGTGGCAATTAAGTGAATTGCCATGGGAAAGTCTACTTTTGTTCTATTGCTGTATTCAAGTATGAAAAGATAAATTCATAGCTTTAATTATACAGTGGTGTCTGAGGGATTGGTTGCAGCCAAAAGAAACTCTCAACAGTGTTCTTAATTGCCCTTCAAAATATTTGTCATCTACAAGCACTTGCTGGGACTTTGAGTGGTGGCATGTATGATCTGTGCTTTCTGCTTGGGGGTGTAATTCTGAAGGAGCTTGAGCCTGTGGATCTTCACTGCTGTTGCCCTCTGATGCTGGCACTCGCGCATGTTTCTGGCAAACTATTTCCAAGAGCTTATGTGATGAAAACTTTTATCTAGTTGGTAAATGAGTTCAAGGACTTGGACAAGTTGAAAGCTGGACAGTTTGCATGGACACTAGTGCATGTGTGGGGCTAGTTGTGAAGAAGACTGGGAGCAGTAAGATGGGGAAGTGGAGTGGCCCATGGTTTAACTGTAACGTGGAACTGTATGATGTACAAAATCAAGGGGAGACTCAACCTCAGCTGCTCCAGATCCATCCTGATACAATAAACAGCTGCCGCAAGGCCAGTTCTGTTCTTGCCTTTCTCCTGATGCTGATCTGATTGTGCAGCAGGTCAGGAGATGTTACTGTCAGGAAGAGGCATTGCTTTGCTTCCACCTTTTCCCCCCAATAACCTTGCTGCATGTGTGTGCACTGCCTCTGGCTCAAGAGAAACAGACCTGCCATTCGTGGTCAGAACAGGACAGTCTGCATAGGTGCCATGAGCTGTGGCATTGCCTTAAACTGGGCTGGCTACTGAGATGGTGCAACTGTTACCTGGTGTGTCCCCCAGCAAGTGCAGGGAATGAAAGAGATTTGGGAATTTTTTTCTTTTTAAAAACAAGCTCAAACCAGGACATTGACTAAGGAATATTTTTTTACTATTGTGGTGGGACTTAAATATGTATGTAAACCTGCAGTATGGTTGCTTGCTTTAGTTGGATGGGTTCTCAGTCTTAACCAAATGGTGGTTAAAGCAGGTCTGACTTTGCTGTGTCTGCCCTGTAGTTCCTGTTATTTTAGCTAAGTGGTATGATGTGAATTAGTGTGGAGTGTTTGTGAATTTTAAAGTGTGTTACTTATGAAATAATTTGTTCCTCTTGGAAGAATGGACTGTCTTTGTCATTTGCGTAAGAACAGGCTAGCTAATAATCTCAGCCTTATGACTCCAGGGCCATACCTAGGTGTTGATCGAAGGCGGAGGCTCAGATGTAGAGGAGTTAGTGTCCCACACTAGCGTTCAAAGTATGCTGCGCCTGACAATATGCAGAAAGTGTCAGTCTCCATAGCTGGGAAAGTGGTGGAGAGTTGTAGCAAAACAAGTTCCTGTAATAGTATGAGACTCTACAACAGAGAAAACAGATTAACACTGAGCAAAGTCCTGAAAACAGTAACTGTGAATCTTCTTTCACACTTTTAAATCTGGAGTTCACTAGCATCACTTTTCTGCCAGGAAGACTGGCAAGGGGGGGATGTTCCCGGTGCAGGATTAATGGCACACAAAGGTAAAAGAAGAAAACTTGGTGTTTTAGTTTGGTAAAACATTTTAGTTTTCAGGGTTTGGAGTTTTTTTACTGGTCTTCTAAACTTCTTCCCTTGGTCCAGTGCTCCTCTCATGTCCTGCTTCACCACAGCTTACTTTAAGAATAAGCATAATCTTCCTCATTTGTATTTTCACTTAACCAGCGTATTGACAGACATCTGATACCTAAAGGATAAAAAATTCAAGGCTTATCAAAGAAGGATGCTCCATTAAAAGTTACTGTATTTTCAAATAAACACACATCTTGTTGGAATATCTTATTAGTCACAATTCTATAGAATTTCTAAAGCAGATGATCAAATTTTCAGAGTCTCTGGAAGTCCTGAACTATATAGGCATATTGGAATGCTCTCATTTCTCCTTCAGGATGTGTTTGTTCATGAGCAGGTTTAACATTAGTTATTGCGGCTTTGAATGTTAGTGATTGTCTCAGCAAAAGAGACTCTAAAATCAGAGCTGGAGGCTTGTGATTCCAAACAGTCCCAAAGCAGTGATAAACGGGGAGAAATTTGGAAAACTCGGTGGAGACAGTGAAGCGTTAGAAGATTCGTTGTTTCTGCTGGAGTTTGAACTTTGCCAATGCAAGACTGAATAATAACCGCAGGAAAAAGCTGTTCTCCATGTGTGCCTGGTTAGCAGTGTAGTTATGTAAATCCGTGGCCTAGTCATTTTTCAGTCCTGGCAGCTAGTCAGATGCTGCCCTAGGTAACCACATTCAAGGCTTTTGGAACAGGTTTCTGACGTGGGGTGCGTTCGCTGCAGTGAGCTTTAGCTGGTATTGCACATGACTCATACTGCTGCTGAAATTAAATTGAGATAACCAAGATTTGACTAAATCCTCACTGTTCCAATATATGGGAAGCCTGACCGAATAGACTTCAACAACTCTTCTGCTGAGATTAATTAAGATAAGAAGGTATGTTTGCTGCAATTCATGTAAGATATGATGAGCCAGTGTAATAAGTATCCCTTGTTAGAAGAAACGAATCAGAATTTGTGGAATTCAAGTTCTGTTCCCAGACTCATGGGAAAGAATCTCACCTTTCATCAGGAGAATAAGTGTTTAGCTTTAGATTGGAAAGAAAAAAAAACCCCTGAAAATGTCAAGTCAGTTTTTGAGATAATCCTGATTTTTTCTGGTAATCATGTTTCCACCCACTTAGGACTATTTTGGGGCCCTCAGTTACTGGAATAGTTTCAAATGTTCTTCATTTCTGACAGCACTAAAATTTTAGTGAGAGAGCTGACTCCCAGGCTATAGGGTTACAGAAAAGTAAGTCACTAACTCTTGGCTCTGCTATTCGCATCCCTTTTTCTTCTGCCAGCTGTGATGCTTGTTGGATTCTTTGCTGAGCCATGTCACCCTTTAATCTGGCATGAACTAATTTGATAAATGAACTAAAAGCTCTTCTGGTTCTTTAGCGTGCTGAAACACGTGACATGTCCAGGGAACAGAGGTGCCAGGCTGAAGATGATGGTGTATGAGTAGTTAGTAGTTAAACAGGCTTAGGCTGCCATAAAACCAGAGCCTTAGGCAGTGGAGAGCAATTGTCTGTGTCTTCTAGTACTTGGCTTATCTTCATGGGGGCAGATGACCTTTCTGAGAGCTTGTCTTGATGTCATGTGAAAACTACAAGCAACTACTAGCAGAAAGAGTTCTAAAAATTATCTTTGGTGACTGGGCATGGCTCGTGTGGCTTAATATGGTCACTCACCACACATGGAAGTGCAAGCTTCCATACACGTTCTTTTTTCAGTAAGCTCTGGGATATGCCTGAGCCGTCTGAGTTCTTGCAGCTGTTTCTTTGAGCTGGTGGAAGGTACTCAGCTTCCCCTCTTCCCTACCGTTCTGCCAAAGGAAAGAGTTAGGGAGCTGGAGCGGCTCTGTGGAGAGTGCTGTAACCACATGAGAAAGGAGAAGGGAGTGGGACCTTTCCATCTCTGGCAGAGAGCTACAGCTCTGTAACCAATCATTACAACCTAGGTTGTGTCAGAATATGCAAAGCTTGAGAAAGAGGCTTGAAAATTGTTCATCTGATTCTCAACATATGCCACCAGTATTTTGCCGGTTTCCGATTCTGCTTCATCAGTCCACAGTAGTCCATAAATCATTGTGAGACGTTATCAGGATTCTGGGCACTGTTCACTAACACCAATCGCTTCACTGAAATGTGGAAGCACACATCATACTTTAAGTTCTGAGTACAGGAAAAAGACAGGCAGAAAAAAGCTTCTGAATCATATTAGTTTGATCCCAAGCTCTTTAAATGTCAATTTAAAGTCACAAATAATGTCTGATTCATTCTGCTTTCTGAAATGTGATGTTTGAACAAAATGGCAACAATTTAAAACTTCTTGTTTACTTGGGGAGCGGTAATGCGACAACTGCCACAACAGTGGTTGTGGCTTTTTGTTTTTAAAGACTACTTGAGCAAACCAGACTTTATATTTGGTCACATTTAAAATTGTATTGGTGAGAGAATGTAGAGAGGTTGGTGAGATCTAATTTTTAAAGACTGCCTCAGATATGCTGTAGCTTTACAGGCAGGAAATAAGCTCTTTTGGTTCTAGCCCAGGAAACTTCTTTGGAAGGACAAAAATCTTGCAAGTATTTTTATTAGACTAACCAAAGTGGTCTTTGTCGTGGTGTAAGATTTGATTTGATTGTTCATCTGTTTATGCTTGGATATAAAAAGCTATGGAATTGATAACTGCATGTTCAATTTAGACTGTGAGACTTTACGTGAATTGTTTTGAATGGAAGTCGTCCTAATATCAAAGATATTTTCCTTCTTTTAGAAATCTTTTCTGTTAATATTGTCTTAACCTTAGAAAAACTTTAAGTTCATTACATGTATGAACAAACAGGAATACTGTTATAGTTGGTTACTTGCATTTTCTCTGTAGGAAAGTGCTTTAAATGTTTGGAGGGGTTTTTTTAGATGAGATACTGGCATGATTTTCTTGCCAATTGTAAAAACATACATTCTGTCCCAATGCCATTTCAACAAAGTGTTTCTCAAGGGAATTACAGAAAAGACACTTACCAGAAGGGTTTGAGAAGCACACAGAAAATAACAGCTTATGAGAAACTTTCCAGCATGTTCCTAAAGTTTATGTTCTTGCATTGCTGTTATGTGGAGGAGTATTGGAAGTATTGATATGCAAATGAGCATACCCAAAGGGTTTACATTTTTACAGTGAGGAAGAGTGGGAAGACAGGAGATTTCAAATGCACAGTAAAGGCTAAAAACTTCTTAAAATTTAACTTCAGCTTTTTTCTCGGTGACTTTATATTATAGACTTCCGGGAGTTATGTTTAGAGAAACAGAATTGTGCATCAATTCTTCATTCTAAAGTCTGAGGTCAGAAATGTTTGTCAGATAAGTGCCTATAACTGACTTTTTATGGAGACATTGCCATATCAGTGCGGGAGCTTACTGGTCTATAGCTCTATTGCATGGTTGGGATTTTTCCTTCCAGCATGTGTGAATGTGGATCAGTGACTGACCAGTAGAAGACTCTGTGGTGGAGTGGTGAAGCAGGACTGTGATAATGCAGCCTT
Source organism: Buceros rhinoceros silvestris (assembly GCF_000710305.1). NCBI lineage: Eukaryota > Metazoa > Chordata > Aves > Bucerotiformes > Bucerotidae > Buceros > Buceros rhinoceros. The sequence continues at coordinate 138,967 of NW_010397062.1, read as the reverse complement.
GCAGTAATATGTTAGCTGAAAGTAATTATGAAAAAGGAACAGTAGTCTGCCATATGCAGGTAAATTTTACTCAGATGAATTGTAAGTTTGCAATAGTAAATGTATCTGTCATACCTGCATTTTTGAGACTTGAGAGTGTATGGTTCTGAGCTAACTTGATAGCTTCTCACTGCTGTGGATGCATTTTTATACCATTGTAATTAAAAATACAGACTTCCAAGCAGTTGGAGGTTTTTGCAGATCAGAGGAACAAGTTTCCTGCCGTTTGCTGTGGCTTTCCGCTGCTAAGTAACTTACTGCTTGAAGATAAATGAAATGAAAAGTTATCATCCCAAACAAGCTAGACAGTGTATCAGCAAAAGCCGACAGGGAATTAGAATGGCAATTTACTTGAAGGAATAGAGAAGAAATGACAGACCAATGAAACAGTTGACAAATCAGTTGCTTTTCAGATGCTGAATGTATAGGAGGGGTTGCAAGCGTTTTGTGTTAAATACTGCAGTGACAAACATGGGTTGTAACTTTGGGAAGTTCAGAGACTATGGGAGACTTGTGGAAACCCATAAGGAGAGGGTGCCATGTGGGAAGAAGGTGATGGAGTTGAAAGGAATTCTATCAATGAGAGAACACAGAGAGGTTGTTAAGATCTAATTTTAAAGAAATTAAGGCGTCAGGTGCCAGTTCTTGTAAAAATGAATTTGTCTCTGTAAGCGATGTTGACTCTACAATCACTAGCTGAAGCTAATGTGCCTCCAGCCTTCATTTTAGAATTAAACGATCACTTTGAGGATTACCCTGTGGTCAAGGAACTGATTCTTGAAGGACTTAAAAGACCTGAGCATTCTCTGGGTATGTTCTTTCAGTGAGTTCTCTGGCAATTTTTTCGTTTGTCTCTGCCTCTGATTTTTGTGACCTTTCTCTTGTGCAGACTGATCTGCCTTCACCCAGAACAGCTCCCAGCCTCACGCGTGGCAGCAGTAGCTCTTAAGTCTGAACTGCTGTGCTTGTAGTAAGGAGGAAATACGTGGTTCCTCAGGTAGGGCTTGGATATTGCTGTGAAGATGGTTGTGTGCTGCTAAGAGCATGAGTGTTAGTTTGTGACCCTTAAGCTAACTTTGGCACAGGTTTTTTTGGCTCCAGTTTTTCCTATAGTGGAGAGCCGATTTCAGATTGAAACCCCTGTTGTCGCACCAATAATTGTACATCCTTTGTGAGCCTGGAAATGAGACCTTACCTTTTGTTTATACGCAAAGAAGAGCTTGATTGTCTGTCCCTCTCATCTTGTAAAAGTGGATGGAGTTTGTTATGCTGTGTCCTCCACTTGAAGGATAGAGTATATTGAACAAGTGGACTAATTAGTGGAGTGGCAAGTACAGCAGCCTGGAGCTAAGCTTTTCATTTGGAGGAAAGAAAAAACCTACTTAAAACTGCTACTGAATTAAACCTCCTTGAAATCAAGTTGAAAGTTGGGTTCTATGTAGTGAGCCAACACATCACTCCTTTCTGAAACGACAACTTGCCATTGTTTCTTATGATTGGTTGAAATGGTTTGAATTGGGGTGATTCAAACTCAGAGTTGAGAGTAAGTCTGAGCTTAATACACAAGGTGAGGGAGTCTTTTGTGTAGGGGTTGTATAATGCTGCAAGTCCAGCTCTGGCTTCAGTAATAGGAGAGATGCTGGATTCGTTGCTGAGGTTGCTCTCGACGGAGGGGGTTTTTTTTTGGTTAATAGAGGTGTGGAAAGTGAAAACTTTCCATATCTGTTCTGGTGGTGGAAAGAAGAATCGACTTTTTATTTTTCTGTCCTCAAACTTTGTCAGAAGTGGGAGAGGCATTGGCTGATACTTCTCTGTTCCTGTAGCCATTGTAAGGAAATTTTTTTTCAGCTGCTTTTATGTCCTGTCTTCTATTCATCACTATTTCTGTCCTGAAATGAAACAGTCAGCTGTTGGTAGCCTTCCTAACGACAGCAGCAACAAAAAGGCAGTGAGGGTGTTTGCTGGTTTGCTTTGGTGTTGACCAGAAGCTTTGAGCCACAGTCTACTGTGGTAGTGTCTGCCATAAAGATGACCTTCATTTTGGTTTTGAGTAGGTGCTGGGGCCAGCTGACCTCCAGCAGACTCTTGGAGTTTAAAGCAGTCTTCGAGTCATTAAATGTGAATGATACAAGTGATGTATTTTTGATTTATGTAAGTGGGATTAATCCATTATAGCAGAAAATGTGGCCGCCTCTCACAGTGTCCTTTTCCTTCCTGCACAGCTGGGCAGAAGCAGCCAACAAAGAAAACGTGGTAACTAGGCATGTGCCCTGGTCATTAATGTTTGGCTGGGTGGATCTTAGCAAAACTAGCTGGAATGTGCAGCATTTTTTTATGGTTAGAAGATACTTACCTATAAAAGGTGATTATCAGGTCATGTTAGGAAATGTTACTGAGAAAGGCCTTGTAATAGGAACACAGACAAGTTCATGGTGATTAAGACTTGCATAGAGGAAAACTTCAATGTGAAGTGGATGTTTCTGCTTCTTGTTAATTGAACTATTAGCTGTAAATGAAACATACTTCAGTTGTCCAGAAAATACAGTTTTTACAAGCTGCAATTTCAAACAGTCTTTTCCAATCAGCTTGATTCCTTGCTATAGTCCCAAATAATATGCTTCTCCTTTTAGTTCTCTTTTACATGCTAAACTCCAAGACCTAGGCGCGTTCTGCTGTGGGTAGGAGATACTGAGCAGTGTCCTCTGTGGTCTCTCAGGACTATTTTACACATTGCAACCTGCTCTTGGAGGTTTACTCACTGCTCTTATCAGGAAGAATTGGTGCGTGCTACTGATAGCAGCCCAATAAGGATGACTTAAAGGTTTACTTATTTAAGGGTTTCTTCTGGAGTGGATTTTTTATCATGAAAAACAAAGCTTAGCTGAGATGTGAACTGAACCTGCTGGATACTTTTTAGTGAGCTTACCATGCAGCTGTGGAATGCCATGGGCATATTTTGTCTACAGTTATACATAGATGACCCTTTCTAGAGGTCAGGAAACAGTTCTAGGGTGGGAATGAGCTGTTTTGGGAGATGGTTAGAGACCAGAAAAGCCAAGCTTCCATTACTGTAATAAATGTTTTATCCCAGGAAGTCCGTAAACTCAAATATGATTGCTAGCATTTTCATAAAAGCTGAAGCTTTCTGCTTTTAAAAATGTCACGTTCAAGAAGCAGTATCATGCTTTTTTGCCCGCATCTGGGAAGTGTGGGGAGGAGCAAAACATAGAGTGCTTTTTCAGAGGAACCCTTTTGAAATGAAAAGGGAGTGCTGGTGACTGAAAAGATGGTTGTCTAAATGAAAATCTGCTGAGATAACTTCTAGCATAAAATGTGGTAATGGATCCTCGGGTGATCCATATACTCGCCTCTGGTGGGCTGCAAAAGGAAAGTAGGTTTCCTGAATCTGTGGCACTGTGCTGATGGTTCTGCTGGAAAATGTTTAGGCTCCACAGAGACAGAGTTGCCTGAACTACCAGTTTGCTTTGTCTGTTTCTGATCAAGACAATGAATTTTGGATTATGAGGTTATACCAAAGGGAAATCTATGTTGTAGCCCTTCTGAAAATATAAATGTTTTTCTGTTTTCCCACTATTTAATTCTGTGTAAGCCAAAGTGTAACCGACCTTTTGTCAAGGATTATTCAGGCTTTAGTTCTTCTCTTTGCAGTACGAATTTGGTAATGTGATTCAAGTCAAATCCTCACAACTTCTAGATGTCTGACATCAAGCAATGACTGGCAGTTAATCGAGATGTCCAAAATAAAAGGGTTAAGATTAGCAGCATTTTAAAGGCTGTTTCTGAAGTTTGTTTTTTCTTAGCTCTTCAAGATTTCTGATGTGGTATTCCTTAAACCAGCTATGCAGCTTTAGCCATTTGGTGGGGTGTTGGGGTAATATTTATCTTTAGGTCACAGGAACCATATTTACTTAACGCATATATATAGAAATGAAATCGTCAAAAGGAAGTGTAAAAGCAGCATAAATCTTTGCTGTTTGCTAAATATGGTAAATACTCAAACCTGAATACCAAATATCTTTCAGAACATTTGTAACTAAGCATAAATTAGGAGTATTTTCAAATATAACTGCTTGAGACTGTGTTGTGTGAGACCTTCATCCTTGTCTGTTCAACCTGTTTGAAAAGAATAACGTTCTCTTTTAGGACTAAACTTATGGTGTATGTAGATCAACTCTATTTTGCAGAGCTTATGAACATTTCCCATCTGCGGTTTCTTATTTCTGGCATCTGAGGACCAGCTATGGAAGAGGGAAGTTGGAAGAGCAGAGTATTATAGGTCTCAGCCACACTTTTCCCAGATTCTTGTTGCTGTTTGGCTCTGAGCTCTAGGCAGTGGTGTTCTGCTCTTCACTATTTTCCCCAGCTTCTTTTGACTTCTTACCTGGGATGTGATAGGTTAGGCACAAAGAAGAGGTTGCGGCATCAGTCAGGAAGACAGTGGGAAGAAGTTAGCTACTGTTCTCACAGGTACTGGAAGTAGCTTGGGGATCAGATGAAATATTGCAGATGTTTACTGGTTGTCTTGAGTGCTCAGCCTAGGGTATTTCGGCATGTTGCTGGCATGGCTTCTTTCTTTTCAATCCTACTTCAGCTGCAAAATGAAGTATTTTTGTTGTGGATGCCACAGGTGATCCAGAAATGTGCTCTCGCCTGCCTCTTCCCACACCTCACACACATTTCTGCATGTCTGGTTTATTGCTTCAATCGGGAGAGCAGTCGGACTACTCCAGCAGGCTTATGCTATCATTGCATTTTCCATTCACGGTGCTACTAGCATCATTTCCTGTTGCCTTTGATGGATGACGATAAGGAGAGATAAAGCTTTATTCCAACTTGTTTACCTTCTACTCTTGATAAGTTAGCTCTCTTATGGACCTATGGAAGTATCTGGGTTCTTCTACGATTTTGAAATTGCTGGGTACTTTCCCATTTGGTGGTGAGAGGGAAGCCTGGTATATGCTTGGTAAGAGCGTATAGTTTCAGAGTTTTCAAATTTCCCTTAAACTTTTTATTCATGATTTGGGTGTAGTCTTTCC
>NW_010397062.1:126022-133798 GCF_000710305.1 Buceros rhinoceros silvestris | reverse complement strand
CTTTCCCTATAGAATTTCTCTTTACACATTTCATCCGTGGCCTCAGACACATGGCCTCAGACAGCTGTAAAATCTTGTTAGCACTGGTCAAAGGAGCTGTCTGCTGCTCCAGGAGAAAAGATGCTTTGGCAGGATCCTGCTATCAGTTCTGTTTCTGTTTCTGATTTCTTTTCCTGAATCCAGACAAGATCCACTTGTATCTTGATACTTGCTCGAACCTCATGTCTATTCTTTTGTGCTTAATTTCCTTATTAGTTTTTCCATAAGTCTGTTTCTGAGGCCTATGTTAAGTTTTATCGTGCCAATAATATGTGTGCGAAACAATCCCAAATTAAAGGCCATTAGAGGGCTGAAAAGGGATTTTGGTGCACTTCAGGCAATATACATCCAAACTTACATTTCTGATACATATTAATGTATTACCAGAGAGCTTTAAGAAGAGATTGGAAATGGACAGTCCAGTCCACATCTTCACTGTTCTTACTAATAGCAAGGATTTGCTACTATCAGTTCTGGTCATCATTTAAAGGGGAAAAAGTAGACTGGAATGAATGTTTATATACCTGTTATTTTGCACAACTAAGTCTATCTGAAAATTATGTTTGTTTCTTCTAAATGGCAGGATTTTGATTGCTCAAACGTGTTCAGTTTATGTTGGAGTAGTGCAAGGCAACAGCAAGAAAATGAAAGCAAAAACGCATGGAAGCTGGCAGGTCATATTTGTGCTGAAAATGGGCCTTCTCTGAAAACGGGCAAGGATTAGTTGTCTGCTTTGTGTGAGAATCACTGACTCTTCCCACACTTCATTTCCTCTAACCTTTGTCCCTGTACTCATATCAGCACATTTAAAATATCCAGTTCCATGCTGTCTTTGTGACTCTTGAGGTCGGAGGAGATGCTTTTGTGTTGGGTCATGAAGCCTGTAGTGAGTCATTCTTGTAAGCATATACTCCATCCCTTTCACAGTGTATTCTCCCATCCAAAGTATTCAACCCCATATTCCGTAAAATGATCAGTACTGACTTGTTTTGGTGGGTATGTGCCTGAGAAATTCCAATCGGTATTCCTCTGTGGCAGCAGCAGCAGCAGCTAGAGTTTCCTCCCCCGGAGTCTGGGGGAGCTAGGAGTGTATGCTGTACTTCCCTGACAACTTTGGTGGTAAGGCTTTGAGAGAGAGCAAGAGGGCTAGAATAGCTGTAAAACAACTTTTCAATCTCAGCAGGTGTATCCACTCTTCAATTCCTTTATTTTCAGTTATGTAACTTTTCACTGGCCAGTCGCAGTGAGGATTTCCTGACATTCAGTGTTCTCTCTAGTTTGGGGTACTTACTTGGTATTCTAAACCAAAGCGATCCTCAAGCAGTAATTAATACTGTTTCTTGTTTCACTTGTGCGATGCTGGTAAATGTTAGAGCTGAACAAACACTTCAGATGAAAAACTTCAGTCTGTTCATTTACATTTTTTAGTAAACTGCTTCGCTTGTGGCACTTTGATGTTTGCATTCCCCAGACAGTGAAATGATTGAGACTTTCTGACACAAATGATCAGGAGAACTGAACTTCAATTTTGAAGGAAAGTAACCATTTACTTACTGATGGGGAAGGTAGCAGGGTCTCATAAAGCCTTGGATGATTTACAATTGCTGTGGTTTTTGATGAGTGTCTGTGCTCCAGGCGTGGTTTGTGTCCATTAGAGTTGGTTGCTCTGCGGTTTTTATGGAGTATCCCTTTTGGCTGCTTAATGTAAAAGTAGCTCTTTGAAAACTTTGTGAAATGAAATATGACGTCCTCGGATTCTAAAGAAATTTTCAAATGACAGAGCAGGTGAAGAGTGAGACTAAATTGCCTATAGGAACTGGAAATTTAGAGGAGGTTTTTACAGACAAATTACAAATAAACACTGTCATGCCTGGCAGTCAAATACTGGCCTTCTATTAGGTAGACTGATCAATTAAAATAAATTCTCAGGATTTATTTTGATACTAATTTTTTGTTATTTGAATGGTTTATATTTTCTCTCCTGAGATCTGTAACACAAGAATTAAATTAATTTTGCAGAGTTGCATGCATTAGTGGTATTATTTTAAGTGGCAACTGAGACTATCATTAAGAAGGTTAATTCAGGATAAAATGAACTATCCTAACCTGTAGATGCTCAGTATGTGTAATGAAGCGCTGGTTAAGGAAGCCATCCCTTGGGGTACCTGTACCACCGTTACTGATTGTTGCTATCTAGGGCTGGAGAGCACAAGTAATGGTACAGTCATCTCATGGTGGGGTTTTGTTTTCTCTTGAGTCATCCAGAAAGCTTGTATGTTGCTGATGCAGGATGCCTGTCGTGTTTGAAGGGAGAGGGAATTTGGTGTGGAGCTGTTCTTGCGTTTGACTGCAGTGTTGAGTATATGCCATCCCTGTGTGAATAAGGGCTTAAATTCCAGAAAACAGGAGGATTTGGTGTGTTTGAAATGTCTTGTCTATGCCCCATCCTAATGCATTTATATAAATAGGAGCAGAATATAGAATGGAATGCTTGTGTTTTTTAAAAATACATTTTTGCAGATGTCTGGCAGCTGTTGCTTAGATTTGAGTATTAATAGCTTTGCTAGTGTTTGCCCCAAAGATCTGAATAAATTAAGCACAAAACTAAGCTTTACATCTTTAGCTTCTTTCCTTAAGCTGCTTGGAAATGCAGTGGAACTCTGGAACTTTTTCCTGCAAGCCTTTATTTTGGTCTCTAGTGTTTCTTTATTTTTACTGGCAAAATTTAAAAATGAGAGTGGTTGGCTGCTCTCTGGTATATACTTTCTGGTCTGACAGAAAAATCTTCATCTCATTAGGTTTGGCTTGCAGTTTTCCTGAAGTCACAAAGACCTTTGTCTAATGAGTTGCCTGTAGGGCAGAAGTCAAATCTGATTTTTGCAGTCAAGGCTGTTGGATAATATGCTCCTGCTCCAGCTCAGTGGAAGAAAATGCTGCTGTCAAGAGCAAATCTGAGCTTCCTCTGACAGCTTCAAAAGCAATGTGGTTTTAATTGGAGAGGTACTTGCTTCAGTTTTCTTTCTGATATTCTGGCTACATGTGGACAGACAGGAAGTGGTGATCCTACAGGTTTTTCTCTATAAATCATCTGCGTTTAAATTATTTACATTATGAAAGGCTAGGATTCTGATGCTTAGCTAAGGAATACTGTGGTTCTCCTGTGATGTAGCAGAAGATTATTGCTTTTTAATATGTTATCTGTGGAACAGTAGGATTTGGAGCTATTTGTTCTGGCATACAAGGTAGAGAGACTTCAGGAATAGGAAGTATGGGAGAAAAATCCTCCACTCAGCAGTAATGTTTCTAAAACTGGAACTGGCAGTGAGGTAATTGGAACTCCTGTGGTGTGTTGTAATCAGGCTGTAAGTTGGATTTCTGATGCTGGCTTCATATTAAATATGCTTAACTCTAATAAATATGTATTTATAATCTTTTAATTGGATGGCTAAATAGTGTAGTAATTGTCGATTATTTTGTTTTATTTTGCTGAAGATCATCTGATGCGATGTAGTCATTGAAAAGGCAACACTGCTAAGGACTCCTATCACTCTTCTTTTCCAGTGTTCACTCTTCTCTTCCAGTGTTCAAGGCCATCGTAAGACTCCGTGGCATGAGTAATGAGTCACTCTGCGTTTGACAGTGACTTACTGCATGAGCAGACCTGTGCAGTCACAGTAAGGGCCAGCCTCATCTCACATGTGTTGTGAATCACTTTACACAAGCCAAGCAAGTTACGTTTTGTGGAAGCAATAAACGTTTTGGAGAGTGTACAGAAATTACTTGGGTTCTGGAAGAGACTTACTTCATTGGGGTTGAGCCAAGAGACAGCAGTGTCCAGCGTCAGAGAAGAATGGCTGCTTGTGGCTTGCGTTGGAACAAGCTGGCCATGAAACACGTTCTGCTGACTCTCATTGTCTCCTTTGAAAAGTAAGAATGCAGATGTGCTACACTGTGGTGGTCTGCTAGGTAAAATTGATTGCATATTTTAAATGGCGTCTTTACTGTTTGGGTAAAATGATCTGATTCTTTGAAGAAAAGGTTGACTGTATCAAATTTTACCCTTCATTTATTGCATGCATGGAAGCCTCTTAAACTTGGGCTTTAGATAATTCATCAAGCCACGTGTTTAGGTCTGCTGCTCTTCTAACTTTTCCAGTGTACAAATGTGACTAGAAATTAGATCATATGGTAGTTCTCAGCCCACTCAAAAGTTAATGTGAGAAGACGTTAGGAAGGTTTATTTAAATTACACTTCTGCTTTTGAAAGGTGTTTGATTCTTCCCTCTGTATTGATGTGTGTAGTAGCACTTTGATCTTTACGCTCTGTAAGTTCTTCTTTCATTTCCTGAGTAATACCGTCAACCCATATTGGTGCACTCTGTAGCATCAAGTATGATCTCTCTCTGCGTGCAACCGAAGTGCCCAGCTAGAAAATTTAAACTGAAAGTTGCAGAATATTATTGTAGATTTCCTGTGTCATGAAGCCTTTGTTTTCCCTGAGAGATGAGGGAAGGGAGGGAAAGAAATAGATAAATTAAGCCAGATTTGTGATCGGTTAGAATAATGGAGAATCTTCTCTAGGCTCATAGAAGTTTAAGTAATGTTAGTGTATGTGACTAATGGATCTTTGGAAATCTTACCAATGTTTAAACATTGAGAGCATGGAACAGTGGGAAAATTGTTCTTCACTGGTGTTTTTTCTTGGTCTCATCTTGAACTTTTGCACACGTAATGCTGCTTAGTTCTCTGGAGCTTGAGCTTGTAGTCTCAAGCTGGCAGTTGTTGTGGAACACTGGGTGGCAGTGTGGGCGGTCGGAAGATTACGTGCTTACGTAACAGTAAGGCAGTACCCGCCCACGATGCGCGAGGCTTCTTGGGAAACTATATAGCCCTGTTCATTACACAATAAAGTGCCATTTTTGCATCTTCTATATTAGAGACAAGTGTATAAAATGACCCCTGACGGCAGAGAGTCGGGTGCCCAGTATCACAGCAAGTTGCTACAGGCAGTCACGGAACTGTTTCTGGTGGGACAGTATTGTGCTTAAAATGGAAGCAGAAAAGCAGAATCTCTGGAAACCTCCGGGGGTGGTAAGATTGAGTATGACAGTTTTGGTGGTAGTCTTTGTTCCACCCTGCAAAAGTTGTAAAGAAAACTGATCTATCCAAAGTAAATTGTGGTTCTTCAAGCACTTGGTCAAATGCTGCTGTTGATAAATTATTCAGTCTTTCTGTATTCCTGCTTAGCTGGTTGCTTCCTTGAGCCAATACAACTCGTAGTATAAGTATAGCAGTACGGAGAAGTCAGAGCTGCTCTAGTTTGAGTGAGTTTTATTTGGAGGTGATGCTTACTTGCATTGAACTTGGAGTGCTCATAGAGGTTTAGAGTTCAACACCACTTTCAGTTTTATCTTTGCATCTGTGCAGGTACAGGCTATTTTCTTTTTATCTGTGTTAGCCTTTTAAAAAAGTGTACATTCTCTCTTGCACTTTGAATTTAGTCAAATGTGTTCTCATTAGGTGCTTTAGCTAGAGTTTAAATTGACAGAGCTGCACAAACACTCAGAATAAATCTAGATGGGACTTGCCAACTTTCCTTTTCAGTTCCTGTGAATTCTGTAAAGGCTGGAATTGGAAGGGAGAGAATTGGTGCTTCTCACTGACCGTTCCTTTCCTCAGGGTTTTGCTTTGCCCATTTTGTTACGTACCTGAAATGAAGATATAGTTCTGTAGTGGGGTTGAAACTAGTGGATAACGGCTTTTGGAGCAAAGGCATGGGACACTTATCCATGAGAAATGAGACTGAAAGACTGGTGTAGGTTCCCATCCATTCTCAGTGAGCTTTTGGGAACTGTCTTGTTTTCTTGCTTTTGGAATAACCATTGTGAATTCACTGATGTTAAATTTTCTTTAGTACGTGGCTCAGTATCAACTGAAAAAATACCTAAAGCGTATGGGTTAAAAAAATGAAGCATGTGTTCTCTCAGCTTCCTGTGTTTGTGTTCTGTTTGTATGTTGTTACGGTTGGTGTCTGGCTGCCTCCCTGCAGTTTGAAAGTAAGCTTAGACTCTGCTGCTGCTGACTAGGTCCAGATGTGAACAGAGACCTAGTGGGACCTGGTGAGAAGGTCTCGCTGGGTCTGAGGGACAGCAGCACTCAGTAACGGTATGTTCAGGTGCAGAGGATCTGTATTCTTTTAAAGCATGTGTGGGAGTGCTGTGTGCCAGTAGATTGACATGGTGAGACTGAGAAGAGGTTCTTGACCCCAAGAATGCTGCTGGAGGTGCCTGGACAACAAAGCAAGCTGTTTTATTTTTTTCAGACATGCATACAGCTTTTCAGATGTATAAACATAAAAAAAAAAAAAAAATCATTTCCAAGGTTTTAGTCTTAATTGCTTAAGCTTGCTTTGTTTGGAGGTACTAATTTAGGACTTTTCACTAACAAAACTAAAGAATTGTATAACATAAAGCAAAACTTCATTACTTTTACCTGACAATGCATGAAGTAATTCGTGCTGTGCATTTAGTAGCCGTGCTTAAACAGCTTTCTGGGCATCAGTGAAGAACTCGTTCTTCAAATCAGTTGAATTTTCAGATTTTCTTGTAATGTGTAAAGCCCCAGCCTTCACAAAGATGCTTTTGTGTGTGAGGAAGTATAGCTTCTGCTTCTTTAAGAATGAAATCCCATGTGTTCCACCAGACTATCTTGCCACAGTTCCTTGGTGCTGTTTGAATTTTTCTCCTTTTTGTCAGTGGTGCTAGTATTTGAAAGAAAGCGTAATGTTGAGTTCTAGTTCAGAGAACTGCAGATGTTGCTTGGAAGGAACATCTGGGGGTCGTCTTAGGCCAGCTTCCCACTCCAAGCAGGACTATTGCCAACAGTAGCTGAGGTCAGTTACAGCTGTGTGTAACTGAGCATTTAAAATCTGCGAGGACAGACTCCGCTGCTGTCTCTGGTAACCTGTTTGTGTCCTGCTGCCCTCCTGGTGTTCAGTCTGAACATGCAAAGCCTACTAGTAGCTGCCGAGGGTTTGGGTCTCTCGTCTCTGCTGCTTCCCTTGGGTAGCTTTAGGCACCTATTAGGTTTGCCTTCACCCTCCCCTGCTAGACTGAGTGAGCCCAGCTTCCTCAACATCCTGTATCCCTAAAGGCCTTGGCAGCCCTTTGCTCTATCTACAGTCTTTGGCTTTGCCACATCTCTGAGGCCGAGGCCCCAAAACTGTGCTCAGTTCATGGTGGATAATGGTAGAGCAGGAATCAAATTTCTTTGCTCCTGGTTGAATCTCTGAGTAGAGGATGTTTCCTGCTAGAGGCCATGTCTGTACCACCTAGAGGCAGCCTGCTTGGCTTTAATCATTGTGATAGGGATCTGCAAGTGATCTCAGATGCAAGAAATGGTGTCATTACTTTTTTTTGGTAGATAACTTATACTTCTGGAATTGGGGTGGGGTGTGGGAAAACATGTATAATGTTGGAAACGTGGAGCAGGGTTTTGTCCTGGGTCACTTTGGTTTCAGTGCTGGGTGGAAAGCACACCAACGAGGAGAAAGCAGCCCAAGATTGCAACTCCCTTCAGGCTTAGAGCTCAAGTGAAAGGGACAGCAGTACTCAAGTTGAACATCTGCTGGCTCATGAGAGGTGATTTCTGAACTGAAGAAACAGAAAGTTAACATGTATGGGCTGAAACTGCAACTCGTAGAGTGAGTTTAAGGCAATTTGGTTTGGGATTTTTTTC
>NW_010397062.1:106725-125927 GCF_000710305.1 Buceros rhinoceros silvestris | reverse complement strand
TTTGTTCCCTACAATATAACAGTTCTATATTTTAGTAAGAAAGGTGATGAATAAATTTAATTGCTGAATTTCTTACCTCACATCAAATCCCCATGGCAGGCAGGGAGGCAGGGTACAAGAGAAACTGATTCTAACTTGGGAACAGTGTGTATTGAATGAGAAGTGTGGTGTGCCTTAAGCTGCTTGCTCCTGTAAGTGTTTCATGGTGTTTCCTGGGAGTCAGAGCTTAAAATGATCTAGCTAGCATTGCTGTATTCTCTTAGTTAGCAATTACACTCAACTATGTGCATAGATACAGTGTGAAAATGTGGACAAGGAACTCTCAAATGGAATCGTAATTTGAAATTGGTTTCAGTTTTCTTTTTAGGTCAGCACAGAAAGCTCTGTGGTGAGGGCGTGCAGTTTTGAGGCAGGTTGGAAGAGTGGAGTCCACGTACCTATGGGCTGAGCGTGAATAACCATTTCTCTCAAGGGATAAGCCAGAATGCTACAGTGCAATTTCCAGCAACATTGTGGCACGGACACAGGGCTCAGTTAAAAGGGAGACTGAACTGAAGCATGATTTATGATCTTTCTTCTCTGACCTGTAACGCAGCTGCCGATAGGACCTGTCCTGAGACCAACCAGCTATGACTGGTCAATTGGTTTATGGGATAAAAAAAATCTGCTGTGTCGTGATGTTTAAACTGAAATGCTGCTGAAGTGAAACCATGAGATCATTGACTTACCCTTCTTGCCTTTTTTTCTTTTCCCAGAGGTATGGAGAACTTGGTGGCTGGCTCCAACCTTCCTCCACTTTTTACAGATGAAGATGGGTCTAAGGATGGTGGTGAAATTACTGTAACTGGGTAAGCAGCTCCTTTTTAATTTTCACCTGATAGATGTTATCTCTAGACTTACCAGGAACACTTGTTTCACTGGGAAGAGGGCTTTCTAAGTAATTTTTAAAGAAACCCCAAACAAATAAACCCAGCAAAATGCTCCCTTGGCCTTGATGGAAAATCACAGGATTGTATGTTGGAGAAACCAGAACTCTTCTGAAGGAAATGATCACAAATTTTCTTTGACATCTCTTACCTTCAAAGTTTGCTTCCTTAGGATTTTAGTCTTTAAGACAGAATTAGACAGCATGATGGGGACAGAGAGAGGGAGTGCATTTGTTAGTTACAGTGATCCCAGCTAAATAAAGTGTTTCTATTAAAGAAATACTATTCATCTCTGATTTCTGCAAATCACTAAGAAACTGATGCCTTTCATTTTTGTCAGGCTGAAACAATGGCCTCTGAAAATCACGATCACAAAAGAAGTTGTCTTTTAGGAATACGTGGGATTCTTGCTGCATTTTGATGCTTGAAGTTTCTTTTCTATTTTGTAAAGCACCATAAAATTCAGACTTTGCAGGCAGGTAAAGCCCCAAGAAGATGAATATGGACACATGTACTTCAAGCAGGTCTGGATTTGGATTTACCTAGCAGCTGGCACTTCAAACTTGCTGGTGACAAATGAGGGACTTGTTCAAATTACATTTGTGTTTAAGAGGTATTAATGTATTGAATGAGCTTTCATCAGCTTTCCCTGCAAGTTGCTGCATGACATTGAAGCTTTTCCTGCACTTGTTTAGAAAAATGCCCTGCTGAGGGGTAGCGGGTAGGGAAGTAGAAATGTTCTTCAAACCCTAACAGGGATTTGAAGAAACTGTGTTGTTGCATTTCCTTTTTGACACGTACCAAAAGTAATTACCCAGTAGGAGTGTTGTGTACGCTTTGTTCCCTTTCTCCCTCTCTAATCGTTAGTAACATGAACTCAGTCTGATGGCTGAAAGTCAGGCACGGATCTCTCCAGCCCTCGTGGCTTTACCAGTAATTATGCCTCAATTACTGATGATAGTGGGTAATGAAAATAGGCTGTTCTCTCTATTTAAAGACCAATTTTCCTGTAGGCATTCAGCTAACAATTCTGTTAATATATCTCAATTTTCTATAGCTGGGTTCTACGTTAAGAGGATCAATTATTTTGAATATTTAAAATGGCTTGAATGTAAGCAGCTGTAGTTATGAGTATGTCAACAAAGCAGACCTGAAGCATACGCTGCTGTTTTAGTGATTTTTGTGAATGTAACTGAGCAAGGCCAAGTAATCGTTAGCCTGCCTCAAGAAGGGATTAGAATCCCAAAATCTTACATTAATTTGCCCACTGAGCACAGTGGTAAGAATGACTATGGGGTCATTGGCCCACAATATGTGCTCATCTCTGTTTATCTACCTGCAAAAATATTTCTGCGTGTTTGCTGCTTTTTGCCTCCGGAAAGCTTGTCCTTTCTCGGAGTAAGGCTGATTGATACAGCTCTTGCAGCAAAATTAAACAGTGGCCGTTCAGGAGCCTGTTGGGAGCTAGTCATCTTTGTGCTTTAAAACCCACGTGTATCAACGGGAGATGATGCTGAATGAAATCCAATCCAAAATCATACACAATCACAAACCTTTAAGTGTATTTGTTGAGAAATATATTAAATCCATTCAGCAAGGTGTATATTGGTTGAGGGGGAAACCATTCATTTCAAATTCCTTATGGTATTTTTGAACAGTAGAGAGTCATGCTTTCTGATTTCTGGCCCAGATGTTTACTTGCTTGACAGCTGTTTGTATAGCCAAAAGCTTCACCAAAAATGAAACAAAATAACACTGTAAAAATCAAACTGTCTTTGAAAGTCCATAGAAACTACGGTAGTTACAACAGTTGCTTGGATGGAGCAGCTACTTCTTCAAAAATGACTCTTTAAAATCTTTTTTCTTGCTATTGTAAGAAATGAGTATATTTGCAAAATTTTTGCATGTTTTAGAAGATTCGGGAGGAAGTGAATTAGCAATATGACGATTAAATTTTTTCTCTTGCTATTACATACTTTTTCAGATTAGCTCCTTCTGAGAGTTCATTCAGTGGTGGAACTTCACAGCCTGTGAATAACCCAGATTTGGTGGAGGATTTGTCACAGGTTCAGCAACTGCAAAATGAGTCCTCTAACACTGCTGAAAACACTGAGCAGAAGCCTGAGGAGGAGGTGGGGTGAAATAATAGTGACTTCTTGGGGAAGGAAGGGCATGGAGTTTTGTCTTTCTGGTTTCTCCTACCTATTCAGTGTGGGTTTTGTTTGTGTGGGTTTTTTGTTTTTTGTTTTTTTTTTTTTTTTTTTTATAGGATCACTAATTTTCATCCACTTGCCACTTTCCTCTTGGGACTCTCTCTAGTTTTCTCCTGTGTTGCACAGCTGCACGCAGGGAAGCTGGCAGGCATAGCGGACAGAGAACAGCATGCCTGTCTCTAGCTTAGCCCATGGGGGTAAAATTCCAGAAAGGAAACAAAAACTAACATGATGGTGGGAACATGTTGATCTGGGGAGAGATCAGGAGTGCTGAAATGGTTATTCGTCAGTAGTGTAAGAAAATAGTATTGTCTAGAGATCACTCTAGTAGTACTATGAAACGAAGAGGATGAGTGGTAATTCTGTAACTCCGGTGAGCTCAGTGTGCCACAGGCAAATCTTACTATGTTTGCTCCTTCAGAGTTTTTTCATCTTTCTGTGGGAGGTGATTAGTGGGAAAGAAAGCCTATAGAATAGATTAGAATAGAAAAGTCCATATATTGTCCCTTTACCCACATTTTGGGCATGTAATGCATGAAGGTGAGAGATTTGAAAGGGGCAAAATAGCTAGTTAATAATTGTGAACTAATACACAGAATCTCTCCAAACATGATATTGAGGCAAATGACTGAGAGTGGCTATGTGAAGGTGAGAAATCATTTTAAAAAAACCCCTAAAACCCAAACAACCAACTAACCAAAATTTAATACTTTTCAGTTGCATTAGCTAAGATAATAATTCCATGGGTTATCAGTCCTCATGGTTTTACAACCAGCAGTTGATGCAAGTGTTGTTTTATTGTCCCTGTGGACCAGGACATACCGCAAACAATTTTTCACAATGAGACTTCTTTGGCTTTGCTTAGAGAACAGTCAGGATTGCCCTAAAGTAAGGTTTGAAACTTCCATCCGTGGAGAGGATGTACTACAACAGCGTACTCTTGATGAAAATGTTTGAGACGTGATTATCTTTTTCCTTCCAAAGGTGGTAATTCTCTTCCTTCCATCTGAATTTTCTTCTATTTTCATTTTGCAGCAGCAAAGAACTAAACGAGGAGGCTGGGCCAAAGGGAGAAAGAGGAAGAAACCCCTCAGGGACACCAATGCCCCCAAATCCCCCCTCACAGGGTATGTGCGATTCATGAATGAGCGTAGGGAGCAGCTTCGAGCGAAGAGGCCTGAAGTTCCTTTCCCTGAGATCACCAGGATGCTGGGCAATGAATGGAGTAAACTGCCTCCCGAGGAGAAACGGGTACCATTAAACTCCCTTTTCCTTGTTGGGTTATGTTAAAAGGGAATATTGTTTAGTGAGGAAGTTAGCATTGGCTTCTGGTTAAAGCTGTGTTCAGGAATATATTTACAAATAAGGGGTACGGGACTGCCCTGATTCAAATAATGAACCCTGCTAAGACCATAGTGTCTCATCCAGGTGTGACTTGAGGAGAATCGTATCCTCTAGATAGTGCAAGTATATATTCAGAACAAGGGGGATTGTGCTAGTGAGTTGTCCCGTGGTTTATATGGTTCATCTGGATGTAACTCTTGTACCTAATTCTGATACAGCTGAGAACTACCAGTTTCCAAGGCCAAAGCCTTTGGGAGGATGGAGCTGAGGAGAACTTGGCAGGATTTCAGAGCTGCTTGAAGGATTTTGCAGTTCTGTTTCTCATCAATTTGTATAAAAATCTGGTGTCTTAGAGTAAGACAAGCGGATCTGAAAGGGCGGGTTCCTGAAGGTTAACATGGATAGACTTTTAGACAGTGTTTTCAAGTATTGCTAGCCCTAGAAAGAAAGTTGAGATCTGTACGAGGGGCAGGCAGTGGGAGTTACGCATTCTACTTTCTACACATGTTGCCGCGGGAAAAGGGGTCTTTTTTTCCACCTTTCAGCCAGAATGTGATGTCTTCTAATTGAGACTACTGTGGCCTTCTCACTGTCTGCTACCTGAAAGAAGACCAAGGCAATATTGGGTTGGGTTCTTTGACTCCTCCTGCAGTGGACCTTGTTATTGCAAAGGGGTGTCTTCCCATACACATCTGATTACTCTGCTGGAACCTCCAGCTGGCAGTAGTTAAATCACAGTGCAACTTGATGCTATCGTATGAATTTATCAGGACATACAGGCTTTTGAAGGTACTTGAAGGACAAAATAAGACTTAACTGTTTTTATGATGCCTGGATTGAAAAAAGGAATGATGCAAAAAACAAGAGTTCCTTTTGTGACTTTTTAGTAAGCTTGTAGCTTACAAGAATTGTAAAATGGTGCATGGGCATAGTGTTTTAACCTATGAATGCAACACGTGTGTCAAGGCAAAGCAGTGGATTTATAATGTCTCTGTAAGGAGAATGATGTTGCTGTCTGCTGGGAGATGGGAGGAAAGAGAATAAGGCATTCTGCTCCTCTGTGCGCTGACCTTAACATATTTTTACAATGTCCAAGACAGATTTTTAACCTGGGCAAAAGGAGATTAAGTTCAAATCTCTGTTCCATGTGCTGCTTTTTAAGTCCCTGGGAAATCTGTCTTTTTTTGAGTAAAACTGTGAGTGTCTAACCTATAGCAGGTCAGAAAAGACTGCCTAGCAATTCCTTCCCTTCAGTTTCTCCTGCACTTTTTTGTTAAGACAATGAAGGCCACTGGTGCTTCAGAACCTGTGTCTCTAATACAACAGCCCAAAGCTCTTGTTGAAGCTGTGAACTTGGTTTACTATGGAGTCATGGTAAACTGCTGCTATTCAGGTGCCATAACGCAGGAGAAAAGCATGTCTGACATTGTGCTCATGTGGTTGATCTCCAGCAATCTGCAGATGAACTGCCTGATACAAAATTGAAGTGAATGTCTCCCCATTCCAGCCCTGTACTCCTGCTACTTCCTTTGTGTTTTGGCGAGCGTGAGGACAGGTCACTTGAGCGGACTGGACTGACCAAATAGTGAGGCTCCCCCAGAAAACGACCATTACTAGAGTCATAAAGCAAACAGCCTAATAATTATTCTTCTTGTTATTCCCCTGTGTGTGGAAATGTCTCATGAGATGTACGGATCTGTGCTAGAAAACCTAGGACACCTACTTACAGAGGAACTCATTCTTGCTGGTTCAAAACAATCCATCCAAAACACAAGTTAGGGTAGAAAAACTTGTGTGTTTTACCTCAGTTGCTGCGCTCTTTCAGCAGCACACTGCTGGGGATGGAAAAGAAGATTGAATGTCCTGTGGAAGAACACAATGACCAAAAGCGCTGCAAACCCAGCAGTGCCAAATTTGCATCCCAATCCAGAATGTTAACAGTGTCCTCGACAGGGTCAAACCAACGTTGAAAATGTGTGGAATTTATAACGGTTAGGTGTATTGTCATGATGACTTAATGAAAATAAAAGACATACCGGGTGGCTACAGTTCACTGTGATTTAATACTTCCATTTCATTTTAGACTTGGGGGGAGTGGGGGTGGGTGGTGGTGGAATTGAGAAGGCAGCTTTTTTCTTGGAAGGATCCTATTAGTAAGTGTTGTGACTACTCCTTCAGTGGTTTTCAGTTCCCCTAAGGAATCCACCAGTTAAGCTCATTCTGCTCTGCAGATATGTGAAATATCTTCAAGCTGCGCAAAAAAAAGGTTTCTTTTAATCTAAATGCAGGTGGCTTTAATTATAGAACCTGGGGACTTTTGTCTTTGTGCTAGTCTTTTCCAATGGCCATGGTGTTTTGTTCACCCCTCAGACAGGCAAAATGTGTGGGTGTAGAGCGGTAGTGCTTTTTGTCTGGAAGGCGTGATAACAGGAGTGTATTGGAACCCCACTGTTACAGATCCGAACCTTGAGGGGTGATCTGGTAAGGCGCTCTTGTTTGGTGGCATATCATCCCAGCCCCAGAAAGGCAATTCTGAAGTGTTTGCTCTGTGTGATGTGTGGGTAATATTCAGCTGAGCAGCTTAGTAGCAGATTACTTGTAGATCTAACAAAAAAGAGTAAACAGAATAATGATTTGGATTAAAAAAGAAAAAGGAAAGAAAACAGGACAGTAGAACAGTAATTTTATCCAGAAATCTGCTGCCTTTACGTCTGGTATGTTCTCACTGTTTCTTCACCCCTTTCCTGTTTGCATAGGTGAAATGGATCAGCACTTCATCTGACAAGGTGGTTTTCTTCCCTTCCTCCTGAAGGGGAAGAAACTCCCTGAATCTCTTGGACTTTCTTGTTTCAGCGATACCTTGATGAAGCAGATAGAGATAAGGAGCGTTACATGCGGGAGCTGGAGCAGTATCAGAAGACCGAAGCCTACAAAGTCTTCAGCAGAAAAGCACAGGACAGACAAAAAGGCAAATCACACAGACAAGGTATTGGACGAGACAAAAGGTTGTGCTTAGCTGGGACAGCAGAGCAGTCCCAGGTACTCATGGGCTTCTTTCACTGGCATTTGCGTCAGCTGGGTGTAGTGATTAGAGTTGTGGAAGTTTACCTTGTCTTACCTGTATCTAGATTGCATTGAGGATGTGCAGCACAAGAATCAAAGCTAGACACGGCTTCCCTGGGGCTTACTAGGAAAGCTGCACAAGTTTTCTGGCTCTGATGGTTGGGTAATTATGGTTTGATGATGGTGTAACTGCTTTGAATCTTTGGTTCCTCTTTTCTCAAATTCTGTGTATTTTGCGTGATTTCTGTTTGTTTTTTCTTTCTCAGATGGAGCTAGACAGCCAGCCCATGATCATGAGGTAAACCTCTTTGTTCTGTCCTTACATCCGTGAGTAGATTTTCACATAACAGAAGTTTCTAGTAAAGTCAATAAAAACCAGTTTATGCCTGTTGAAGACTCTAATCAGAGGTTTAGACTATGAATTTAGTAAGTGAACATCAAGCTCGTGGCCTAGATAAGCCTTCCAAGTGAGAACCTTTAGGTTGCTGTTCTGAGGTCCTGATTTTCTGCAGCAGCTTGAATGCTTGTGGCTTCCTTGAGAAGGAAATGAGTAAAGTAACCAAATCGTTGGGAGATCTCTGGCTCAAACCTCCTCTTCAACCCTTCCCCCTGCTCCATTTGCAAATGTGGGTATTGGAAAAGAGAAATAATCTCTGTGCTTTAGTTGGTGAGGCAGATCATGTGCATCCTGGCTGACCTTGGTATCTCTCCCCTCAAAGTTCTGAAGCCTTTCTCCAGCTGCGTTCCCTAGGGCCACAGAGCTTTCTTCGTGGTTACCAATAAGCTGCAAACAAAAAGCAATGAAAGATCGTGTTTATACACAGCCGCTGCACTTGTAAGCAGTAGGCCTTTCTTAAAGATCTGTTTCCCTTTGTGCGGTTTTTTGCCTTGGGAAAGCGATCAAGTTCCTTTTTAATGTGTTCATTACAATAGTGACAAGTCTTTGCACTGCTGCGAGGCAACTTCTGGTCTTGTCTACTTTAAGGAAAATAAGTTTCACTTCCAGAAAAATGCTTTGGTAGCATGTTTTTAATGTGCCTTTTTATTAACTCTTACAGGACGTACTTGCGTACGGTTATTCTTCAGAAGTACAAGAATTTCTGTTTCTGTAGTCACTGAGCCTGAGTTTGACTTTAATTGTACAAAACCAGATTACTGAAGGCTCCATGTCCTAGGGTGACTGTGATGTTTACATAACCTTTAAATTACACAGGAGGCAAACTACAGAGTCTTACCTCTCATCCTTCTAACTCAAGCTGTCGCTGCTGAAATCTCAGGTCATAAATGCAGTTGAAAAGGACCCCACCATACCCTGTGGGGCTCCTAAGCTTCATCAGGCAGCAGGTTGAACTAGCAATGTGTTAGGCCGGCATCCTCTTCTGAAAGCCTGCGCCTTTGCTTAGCATTTTTCACCTTTGTATTATAAAATTCATCTGGTTTGCTTTCATGTCTTTCCTGCAAGGGAGTAAAGTATTATAATCCTGCACAGGCAAGGAACCAGCAGAAAAGATTCAGATTGCTTTTAGAAGTATATACTTGAGCTGTTACTGGAAGCAAGACCAGAACTTTTTGTTGTCTTGCTGCTTTCTCTTACCCCCATTGACTATTGTTATTGGATTTATGATTAGTAGGTCTGATCTGGTTCAGTTATTTCTTGAGAGAATATAAGAACATAAGGTCAAAACAACTTTTCTTTCTCCCCTCACTCCACTTAGGTATTCGTGATTTAGTTTCTGTGAATCAGTGTTGAACTAATTTTAAATATTGGATATAGAGATGACCTCAAATGAATTGCAATGACCAATTCAAATATTGATTATAATAAATAACAGAACGGTGGGGCTTGGGAAGCTGAGAAGAAACTTTTAATAGGCACATATGGGCATGAAATACTTGGGGACCCTGTCTCAATGAGCTCATCGGTCGGCACGGAATAAAACACTTTTCTTCCAAGTCCTAGTTTCATAAATGTGACATACAGCAATGTGCGCTAGAGCTATTAATTGTCTTCAGCAGCGACCAAACCGTCGTTAATTGTTCTCCATTGTTCTGTTACTTACTGAAGCCCTAGTGACTCCCTACTGTGTGTCTCAGAGCTGGGAAGGTTTGTTCCCTCTCCCTCTAGTCCTGCCAGTTTCCAGTACGTCTTCAGCTGATTCAGGCCAAGCGAGTTTGCCGTTCTCGCTCAGCACATACAGAGCTTCACAGCTGTAATTCCCCCAGACAGCAAAGCTCAGCTTATCTTTTCCTTTAAAAACAACTAATTGACAGGCTCCTCAGGTAAAGACAGGGTATCTGAAATTCTATCAAGTCTTGTCTGCCTTGGTTGGCTGCCAGATATCATTCAGCTCACCCTCTCTAGCCCCTTTGACTCCAGCAGGGTACCCTGAGCTCGGGTGCCAGAATTCTTCTATCAGCTGTTAAACATTTCGGTTTCCTGCTGCGCACCAAATCGTGTTTGACCCTACACAATTTCAGAGGATGAGTACGTGGTACATCGTCAGCTGTGGTGTTTGAGAAGTTTGAAAAGCTTTTGTTCTCCACGGACTTTCTCTCATGCTTGACTTTGTTTCTGTATTAACAAGTTGATTGTAGTTGCTGCAGTCTAGCAAAGCCAGATTTGCATTGGCTTCGTCATTAGCAATGCAGGCTTTAAAGCAAGACTAATTCCTCTTGATTTTGACATGCCGAAATGGTGACTGAAGTATATTATGGTAGTTTTTTGAACTTGAGTCAAATTAAGATTTCTTTAGGGTTTTTGACTAATCCATAGAGTATTTCCTGATTTAAACAGAGATTGAAATTTGATAGGATTCCTTGACTACAGGCTTTATCTTAAGACGTCAAACTTCTCTCGCTTCTTAAAGTGAAAAAACTTTGCAGTGCTTGGTTTTGCAGCCTGCAGGAGACAACAGTCCAGTTCCTTGAACCTCTCATGTTAATGCATCCCTGCCGTAGCCAGGGTGAACAACCGCTTTCTAACAGCAAAATAGGCCTACACATATTCCCCTACATTCGTCTGAGGTACTAGTGTTGTGTAAGCAGGTTTTCCCCACAGACTCTTACAAATCGTGTTTACACACTTTCAGTAGTAGCAGCGACCATCAGTATGTTTCACAAAAAGATGTGGCTTTCTTGAAGCGCTGTGCAGCTCCCATCTCTTCCAGTCTGGAGCAGACACATGGGACTGGTACACCGTGCAAAAGTCGCTTTGTTTTCCTTTGGCTGTTCTTTCTCTTGGCTGTTTTTGCTTTCACTTTGGAAGTGAAAGACAAAGAACTGTGAAACTTACTGTGCATTTTGCTGGCTTTCTTTCCTGTTTGTTTGATACTTCTGTTCAGGCCATTTCAGAATGTGTCGGTTGATGGTGGAATGCTTTCCAATGGCAAATGTAAATTAATTCAGATATTTTTAAAAGAACTGAATGATTCTAATGTGTAATGTCATTAGGGCAAAAGGGTGTATTTTAGTATGTTACATGGTATTTCTTGATAATGGTGTTTGACCTTAATTAAACCTGTGTCTTAAAAGCTGAGACCTACTCTTTGGCCTTTCTTGGTAGTGTCTTGCAACCAGCCAGCTCTTTCTCTTTATCTGCCTCGGTTTTTGATCTCCCTTTGTTTTCTGTTTTCTTGATCAAAACGATTTCATGAATTCCTGAAAAAGAACAGTATTTAGCTACATATTGCTCTTTGTTTTGTAGAAAGAAGCAGATACAAAGGAGAGATCTGTTTTTGATATTCCAATCTTCACAGAAGAGTTCCTGAATCATAGTAAAGGTAAGTTAAACTTCTGCTTTTTTAAGGTTTTGCTGGGTGCTTTACAACCGAGTGCTTTGCACTCTCCCATTGCAGCTCAAGCAATGCCTTGGGTATCACTGATCAGTGTTTCTGATATTACGTTACCTCTGTACGAGCACACTGGCTGCACAGCGGTTTTTCCTGGCGTTGTCTTCCAAAACTAATCCTTATTGGAGAATGTTTCTGATGTTTAAGTTCCACTTGCTGTTATTCCAGATGGTCCAAGCTGGATCTGCTGTTCTATAGGATGAAGAAATTTTTTGCTAGATTTCCTGGAGACTGTCTTGACTAAACAGTCCAGATTTCAGATACTTACCCTGATGATCAGTAGAAATGTATTTTTGTAATTGGGATCTTGTCTGTAGGCCCCTTACCACTGCTGCTAAGCTGTGTCATACTGAATGCGCTTGAAATCAATCTTGCAGCCTTCCTTCCTCATCAATTCCTCTATTCACTCCCATTCTGATGCTTTGAATGTCTTTGTAATTTGTCTGTCTCTCTAGAAATTAAGACTCTTTACTGCTGCAGGCACTATCAGTGGTTCATGATCTGAAGTTTTTCATCTATAACCCTAAGCTGTGCCATTTGTAATCATCAGTTGAGCATTCTAGAACATTCTGCTTCATTGCCTGTCAATCGTAGATATGTTTTTTATTGTTTTTTGAGTACATGGGAACGGGTTGGTATTCACAGCACGCGAAGCTGAGCTGCGGCAGCTGCGGAAATCCAACATGGAGTTTGAGGAGAGGAATGCTGCTCTGCAGAAACACGTCGAGAGTATGCGTACTGCGGTGGAGAAACTGGAGGTGGACGTGATACAGGAGCGGAGCCGCAACACGGTGCTGCAGCAGCATCTGGAGACCTTACGCCAAGCACTCACAACCAGCTTTGCTGGAGTCCCACTACCAGGTAAGACTCTTTTTCCTTATGACTTTCTGCTAACGTTTATACGATGTTGTGGATTTACAACACGTGGCCCACTGTGGTAGTTCTGTGGTCTGAGCTCTTTCTGAGCTTCTGTTATATTAGTAATGAAATCTTAAAATGCATACGGGGGAGGTTTAGTGACAGCGCTGTATATCAACATGTCACTTCCTTACTCTTCGTAATAAAGTGAGACACATAGTCAGTCCTTGCTCTCCTTCCCTTGTTTTGTGAAAATGTTACTGAATAGAAAAGACAGGACCTGCAAGTTCCTAGATGAACAGAAAGGCTGCGTCTGTATTGCCAGATGCCAGGGAATCCTCTTTGGGACTGTGAATGCCCAGCTGGAAAAGTTTGTTATTATCAGCTGTGAGACCCAAACCAAAGAAAACCATGCTTTGTGAGCCCTGCTATCCTTGGAACTGCTCACTCTTTGGAGTTAGGAGGACATGGGCTTGCAGAACCTGTCACAAGAGGTGATGCATGGCAAAATCGCCTCCTGCAGCAGTTCGTGTGTAAGGCACAAATTGCCCTTAGCATATTCTTAAGTTTTTGATCACTTAAATGTTTTGTGGCTCGTTTTACTGTGTTAACTGTAGGTAGCGGGGAAACACCCACAATGGAAACTATTGATTCCTACATGAATAGGCTGCACAGTATTATTATGGCTAACCCCCAGGAGAACGAGAACCTTATAGCCACCGTCCGAGATGTGGTCAACCGGCTTGAACGCTAGCGGCTGGGTAAGTCTTCGCGCTTGGGCTGTTTGTCTGGTGCCTGCTGCGCTAGTCCTGACGCTGAGTCTTGTGCTGATCACCATATTGTAAAATCAAAGAGTTTTCTTCCTTAAAGCCGTGAGCAAGTCATGAAAGTCAAATGGGGTTGAATATGTCCAACAGCATCAAAGGGTTCTGAAATTCCCCTTAGCTCCAGGATCTTTATACTAAAGACATAAATAGCTGTTTGTCCTATTACTCATTGTGTTTGTGTAAAGCAAATAAGAATACTGACAGAATGGTGTTAAAACAAAAAAAAAAACCAACCCAAAACTATTTATATTTTGGTAACAGGGTGACTAATTCAGAAGGTTCCTTTCTTGAGTGAAGTAAATCTGAAAAACTCTGCAGTAATTGTAGAATCTGATGGTTACAGAGAAATCTTCCTTGTCTCAGGAGGTTACAGGTGAACTCAGCTCTGTCATAAACTGAAAATACCTTACAGCTACCTGCTGTTTAGCACCTGTAGTCAAGCTCTTCTGGTTACAAAGGTTTACATGTAAATGGGTGCTTCAGGCTATGTGTAGCATTTGCTGAGACTGGTGATCATGTGGCTTATGCATGGATTATTACTGAGCTCAAGATTCTGTATTTTTGCTTCTGTTTAACAGCTTAGAAAACTGCAACAGAGAACCGAGTAGATAAACAAATTAACAAAGAAATACCCGTCTTTCTGCATGACTGCTGCTTTGCATTTCCCGCAGCAGTTTCTCCCCCAGTTTTCCCATGAAGCACAGCACTAGACACCCGTGAGGAGTGCGCTGCCTCCTATTTTCACCATGCTCATACCTGCAGTCTTTAGGCATTTGTTATGTAGAGACCTCCTGTACGTGTCTTGAATGGTGTTTAGAAATGCAAATCAAGCTGCCTGGTGCCATCTGCAAATATGTAGACAGGGCTTTTCATCCTCTCTGATTCTGACCTTTTGTGATACTGTGTAGAACAGTTAATTACACGTTCCCCATTATAGTGTGGCTTAAGCTAAAAGATCATTGTCCTTCCAGAGGGTAGCCAGATGGAACGGACTATAGTTCTAAGAGACGACTGAGCTCCCAGCAGAATAAAGAAGTGCCTTTACTGCTGCTATTTATGAAGGGAACAGCTTGTCGATCCAGGTCTGGGAATTTTTCAGTAGCTCATCAACCTCCTCATTTTCGTATACTGTTTTCAATTAGCACTCAAGCTCAGAAGGAGAATCGGGGGATGGGGAGGTTTTACAGGATGGCTAAGAGGGAAAGCAGTTTCTCATCAGTCAGTGACTGGAAGGGCATGACAGGCCCTGAAACAGATGTTTGTCCTTTAAGCACCTTGCCAGAAAAATTGTATCTCAAGGCTACTAAAATCTAGACTTTGGTTCTCGTGAAGTGTATTCATATTTCTTAAATGATGGACAATTCCTCTGTTCCCAAAAATGTGAATATCTTTTTCTTGGATAAACTAGGTTCAGCTGTTATTGGTTTGAAAAAAATTAATTCTTGCTTTAGAATTCTTCCTTCCACTTTATAGTTGAAAAATAGGACTCCATTCCTTTCTTCCCCCTCCCACCAATACCTTCCCTTTTTCAGCAGCAAAACAGTGTGAGGCAATTAAATTAAGAATCGCTTAGTGTTGTTATATAAAGACATGTATGTAACTGGATATAATGATCAAGTAATTCATAGGACTATTAGTTACACTGACTTCGCTTGGTACCGAAAACATTTTGTGACAGAATCCCAGGCGGGAGAAGGTTGGGCTGTGTTAGATGCAAAGCTAGAAAAAAAAGTAGAACTTCCCTGGAAAAGAGGAGCGCTTTGGAGAAAGATTCAGCTGGCATCTGGTAAACTGTATCAGCAAGCTGTCGTCATCGCTGTCCCTCTGTGAACAGGCATATGAAGTATATTAATTCGCCTGTATGTAATCTCTATCAACCCAATGGTCTGTTTGAGGTTGAGACACATTACAAATCAATTTCCTAGAGAAATCTATTCATTATGATACTCTTGAAAACCACTGTACTTCTCAGAACTGAAGTGGGTTTTGGTGGCTTAATACGCTCTATTTAGTGACTGTTTATCGTAGTGAATGATTTTGGTTTTCTGCACTGCGTGGTAAAGAGAACTTTCGTGCAAACAGTATATGGGGAAGAAAAGGATGTGTCGTTATTTAGCACTCTGGATGGGAACGTTCAGTTACAGTTCTGTCTCTATAGGCTTCTTTACTTCTTAATAGTGTGTTTTCAGATAAATCATCCAAAAAAATAACATCATGGTGTCTGTGTAATCCTGGCAGATTGTCATCTTCTAACACTTACTTTTCTGTTTCATCTGCAGGTCTCGTGACCCAGGGATGCTTTACAAAGCTTTTTTGGCCAGTGTGGAATAAGAAGCCATGAGGGAAAGGCTGGGGGTGGGAGGCAGCATTGCAGGTTGGTCCTGGTCCCTGCCATAGTGGCTTTTTCATTAGACAAACGGATCAATGCATTAAAAGGTCTTAAGAAGCCACGGACACCACCCACTAGACATTTGGAACTGTCCTCTGTGTAAACATTTAAGAGCATGCAACTTCTGTGCAATCTTCAGTTTCTTACAAGAATTGCTGGGTGTGAGGGCACAAACATTCTCTGGACTGGCTGGCCGTGGAGATGAAACCTTGCAGTTCATGAAATGGGTGGGAGGCAGCATTGCAGTTTGGTCCTGGTCCCTGCCATAGTGGCTTGTCAATGAGACAAACGGATCAATGCATTAAAAGGTCTTAAGAAGCCACGGACACCACCCACTAGACATTTGGAACTGTCCTCTGTGTAAACATTTAAGAGCATGCAACTTCTGTGCAATCTTCAGTTTCTTACAAGAATTGCTGGGTGTGAGGGCACAAACATTCTCTGGACTGGCTGGCCGTGGAGATGAAACCTTGCAGTTCATGAAATGGTGTCAGCCTACGTGTTGTAATAACTTTGATGTGTTATCTTGCCTAAAGTCTTTTAGTGTCTTTTGTTTTGTTTTCATGTTTATCTTGTGAGATTGCCTTTCTCCGTTTGTGTTCTTCTGATCTGATCGTGCTATCTGACACTTGCAGTGATGGAGAGCAGCTTGTGTCCTCCGTGGTAGCAGGCAGTCTTCCTTGGTGCACTGTCTTGTCCTACCCTGCCTGCTGTGTTTGTATAAGCTTTTTTTAAGCAGAATCCTGGGGGTTTTTTGTGTTAGCCTGCAACTTCTACAATGTGAGTTTGCTCCCTGCTAGAGACTGGCTGTGGTTGATGCTTTGTGTCTTGATTCTGCAACGAGACAGACTTCCTCTCTCCTACCCCTTGAAGAAGCACTTCTCTTGCACATAGCAACCTGCTCTTCTGTGAAGGTCTCCTGTTATTTCTTGAAAATGCTTGGGGGAGCATTTCACTACCACAAAGGTCAGTGGTAACCAGGATAGAAAGTGAAATGTTAGTTGTTCTCAGCAGGGAAAATAAGAATCTCCATTTTAGACTAAAACCTCGAAGCTTGTCCTTCCTCTGATATGCTTCTCAGTCTAATTTAATGTTGCTGCCTGGTTTTTGAGAGATGATCTCATGGTGAGAGTGGTGTTCTATAAAAAGAGGAATGGGCAGGGGGATTGCATTTTTTTTTTTCTTTCTTCCTGAAATGGCAGTGCTGGGAAGCAATATGCCTGGAAGCAGCACATGTATTTTTGCATGAGTTATTAGAACAGAGAAGGTTATTAGTAACTAAGTCCACGTAGCAGCCCCCAGAATTCTGCACTACAGCCCGGAAGTGCTTTCACCTTTTGTACAGCTGAAGAACAGCCTGGGAGCCTATAGCGTTCAGCAGATTCTGTCCTAGCATGACCTGAAGGGCCTTTCACTCACATGAAGTAGAACTCTGCGTGCTGGAGCTGGTTATCTTGCCGAGCTACACTGCACCTCCTGACAAAGATGAAGGCACCTACTGTCTGCACTAATTCATGCAAATTATTTGCTGCCTTTTGGAACTTGTCAAATTGTGAATTCAGACTTTGCTTGAGCACTTGTTGGACAACTCTGGGCTTTATGGTAGTGGTTGAAATGCTCTTTCTTCCATGTGACAATCTCCTTGCTTCTCCGTAGGAAATCTTTAAGATTTCCCTGTTGCAATATGGAGATTGCTTCCACTACTGGAGTGTGGTGCAGTCAGTATCACTCTATAATAACACATGTATTTGAAGATTAAAAAGCAGTTTTTTCTTTTCCCATGGTGTACACATCTACTTCATGCTTGCCTGGAGCCATCTCCAGGTCAACACCTTGTACATTGGTCTCTTCTTACTTGCTGGGCTTATTGCTGTAGCCAAGCGGAAGGTATTTTCATGTAAGATCAAGTCTTCCTTCAGGGAGGAAACTCCTTTCTCTTGTCTTCAGTCTCATTCTCAATACTTCACAAAAAGGAACCTCAATTTGTTGCATTGACCTCCATTTTCTTTAGCATGGGTGAGGCCAGCTGATGTTGGCATAAACTTCAGTGGATTCTGTAACAAATGTGTGCGGGAAGAAATACTATAGGTTAATAATGTCTCCAGAAGAAGCACCAGTACCTTCATCTCCTGCGTGCATCGTGTTTTTTAGAATTGGTGATGTTCGACTTTCACTGAGGTGGCCAAAACACACTGTGTAGCCAAAAGACAATTTACAAAATCCTTAAGTTCAGACTGTGGCATCTTGCCTACTACCTGGAGTTCTACCCCATAAAGACTCCAGGAATGGCTGTGTAATATGCTAGAGGGATGCAGCTGCAGGCTGTGACGTACACGTACTGAAAATAAGGTACGAGTGGCTGCAGGCTGCCCCTGCTTCCACAGATTTGTGGCATGCCGCTAATCCATCATTCTGAGTGGCATGCAAGTGTTAGGGGGTAGGAAATTTAAGGTGATATTATTAGCTGGGGGCTGACAAATCTCTTGCTTTTTTCCCCAAGGAAGGAGGGGAGGTGGGATACCCATCTTAAAGCATCTGGGAGACGACAAAGTTCTTGCTTGCTGATGATGTGACAGATGATGTTTTGTCTCATTAAGCAGCTTCTTAGTTACATTTATTAACCCTATAAAAATGGGTTTGGTCTTTCCAGTGTTTCCTGAGTGTCACTTCAGTTTACATTTTTCCACGTTGGCTGATTAAATAAAGTGGGTATCAAGGAGAAGAGCAGGATGAAATGCTTCTGTCGCTGAGAGAAATGTTAAGAGAAATACGTGAAACCAGAATCCATTTACTGGATTAATATGTTTGGAATTGTTGAGATGCCAAGTTTTCTGTACAATGTTTTTGTAATTAAACTTCGGAGTTCTTTTGTTTTTAAGAAGTTGATGTGCTTGTTTGACACTTGCTTCATTAAAATTGTTCAACGTTGAATCCATTCTGATTCAATTTTAACTGCATGTTCTTGAAGGAACTATTGCTAGCATTGTGCGCTTGTCTGAGCTCCATGTTAACCTCTGAAAAGAAATAATGTGCCCCTCTCCCTTCTAAGTGTATCTCCCTCTGGAAAAGCTAAAGGAAGTAGTTATTATTTCTGGTGATGAAGACTTCAGAGATCTTCAGAGAGCTAATTGTTATCAGAACCCTTCTTGTCATCTTCGTTGCCCTGCTGGAGTAACTTTAAAAATGTCTTCCTTTATCCTCCCGGACTTCCCACTACCATATTTATTTTTTCTTCCTGTAAGAACCTCTTGTATCATACTTGTTGCCCCCCACTTGGTTTTCTTTCCCCTGCTAGGTTTTTGTCACGTCTCTCCCTTTCTGCTTGCTGAGTATGGAGCCAAACTGCTACCTAGTGAGGTTTGTACTTTGGGTGTTGATCCTCTCTGAAGGCGTTTGGATGACTTCTGCCTCCCCGGTGCTCTCTCTGAGCTCACGGTGCTCTCTCTGAGCTCACGGTGCTCTCTCTGAGCTCACGGTGCTCTCTCTGAGCTCACGGTGCTCTCTCTGAGCTCACGGTGCTCTCTCTGAGCTCACAGTGCTCTAAGCAACCGTGTCTTTATGTAACTCTTGTGGTCACATCTCATTATTTTGATTGCCAAATTACTGCCTGGTCTTTCTGTACACCAGCAGGCCTGGTTCAGATACGATCTGCTGTCTGGGCAGACTGCACGTTTAGATTGACAGTGCTTTGGAGATTTTGTAAAACACCAATTACAACATAACGATATACAAAG
>NW_010397062.1:105374-106608 GCF_000710305.1 Buceros rhinoceros silvestris | reverse complement strand
AGGGAAATCTCCTAGAGGAGAACAGCTGCCGTGTGACCTGGCTGGTCTGGAGCTGCGGAAGGTAATAGCAAAACAGATGCATACCTAGAGGAAAAAAAATAAGAGCAAAGCAGCAGTAAGGCAAAGATCGAGTTCCTTTCTAACCTGTGGTGCTGTATCTGGCATCAGGAGCAGATGGTGGTCCATCATGCTCAGTTTCAGACAATGTAGTGTAATATTTCCACTGGTTTTTCCTGTTTGGTACCCCCGGTTTACTCTGTTGCTGGTCAGTTGGGCTGGTGATTAACGATCATTTAAGGGAAGTTAGGGGGATTTGAGGGCCTTGGGCTCTTAAGTCAGGCAGGTTCCTGTTGATAATGTATTTGGAATCTGAAATTAGGTCTCTCTGAATCTTTTGCTTCTCTAAGTATATGTAAATAATTCACAGATACTAGGAACTGTTCTGCATAGCAAAACTTCTGTCCTAGCTTGCATGTTTTAGGGGAAGAGAAACGTACTCTTTTTAACATGATAAATAGTGCGGTGGGATTCTGAAGGGGCTGCTGAGGGCTCCAGCAGTTCATCGTAGTGGCATGGGAAAAATTGGTTTTGCAATACTAAAAGAAAAGTTGTTTTACATTAGATATTGAGGGAAATACAAGGTTCTCCAAGAAAGTGAGGCTATCACTAGGTTTGCTGATTTGTTAGGCAGGTTGCTTGTGGCACGAGGAAAGGAAACTTTGATTAAAGAGTTGGTGAATAAACAGAAACCTTGATTCTCCTGCTGACTGCAAAAGATTCCAGCTGCTCACAAGTGCTACTGTTTATAGAATACAAGCTTTAGCAAGAGTAAGTAGAGGGAGTTACAAAGAACATAAGCAGGATGCTCTTCCAGCCTTCCTAACATGCATATGTTTAATTTGCATATCGTAAGCATAAATATTTAAGCCATTTGTTGGAATTCGTTCCTTACATGTGTATCTGCCTAGGCCTGGCAGCAGGGTGCTGATCTACCCTGGCCCCAAGGCTGTCCCTGTGTGTGTGCTAGTACAGCGTGGCTGAAAATTTTGATCTCGTTGGTATTTAAGTCATAATATATGATCAGTATATATTATTGAATCGATGCAAGTTACTCTAAGATAGGAGGATTCCAAGATCCTCTGCTTTCCATTTCCCAGGGGTTGAAGTGATTCAGCTCCTGAAGTTGTTAATATTACTGTTTACAAGTTTGTAGGCAGTGTTCTGGCTTTCCCTA
>NW_010397062.1:104609-105290 GCF_000710305.1 Buceros rhinoceros silvestris | reverse complement strand
CCCTACAAGTACGTCCACCCAATCTTTTTCTTTATAAATTTGAATTTTAAATATGTATAAAGAGTTCTGCCTGTCCAAAATCCTTGGCTGCTAGATACCCATCTGGCTACCTCGAATTGAGCAGCAGAGTGGAACTCCCGTCCACCGAATACTTGGCTGCCTGGGAAGCAGGAAGAGGTCTGGCTTTCATTCTGGAGTAGTAGTACCATGGGATTCCTCTTTCTATCTCATATCAGCAGCTTTAGTTTTTATTAAATCTGTTCCAGTGTTACTTAAGAGAGAATTTCCTCATGTAATTTATTTGAAATAATATTTCTTAAGCCCAGGATACTTGGCAGAGAAATCCCAAGCTGAATTTTTAGGCCTATAAACATGCTCTTTCAATCCCTCACCCTTCACCATGTTAAAATGGATGTTATCAACTGTATTACTATTCTAGTTCTTCTCACAGGAAGTTTATTTTCCTCTGTGACACTTCAAATTCCTGCCCAAGTTGTTTTTTCGATACTAATAGAGGAAGAGAAGTGAACTGTTTGGGCTGGGGGAAGAGATGCAGGAAGAGTATCAGAAGTGCAAGCTGGCAGAATGGCTGAGGCCGGGAGAATGAAGAGCTCTGGAAAATTCAGCGCCTTTCCCGGAAAGGGCTCTGGCTTTTTTTATATGCTCTGCAACAGCCGGAAT
>NW_010397062.1:87554-104529 GCF_000710305.1 Buceros rhinoceros silvestris | reverse complement strand
AAGAATAAACAGGAAAAGAATTTGCATTTATTCTTGAGGTTAATGCTCAGCTGCTGCTGGTGCAGAAATGGTTGGGATTTTAGCCTCAGTAAGTTTGGATTCAGACCTGCAAGTTCCAAACATTCTTGTAGTGCTTTTGAGCAGAAAGAGTAGCAAATACGAAAGAGGAATTCCAGCTGCACCCTGGTTTCAGGACTTCACAGTTCGGTGGTAAATGTACATTTCCAGCTGTCTGAAATTTCTATCCAGGGCAGGGAGAGAACCCATTTCCTACTGGGGGAGGCAGTGCCCTCTAACGATAGCTCTTGGTATCTCAAACTGGGACTGAGGAGGTGCGTTAGGAGCCAGCGAGCTGCTGCATGGGGGAATTTAAGTCAGGTCAGATAGATGCAGGCACATTTTCCTGCCGTACTTTGAGGGCTGCTCGGGCTGGAAGCAGTACGAAAAGTGTTCTGGTGTTACAAGGAAGTACCGGTGCAGCAAATAAAACATGAGCTGTTTGCTCGTGTTTGAAGTTGTGGCTCTGACAGCACGTGATAAAGGCTAAAGCTGATGGTAAAGGCCGATGCTGGCTAAAGGTGACTCTGTGTGTTGGCTGATGTGTAAAATGAGCACAGATGACTTCTCCAGCTTCCGAACTAGCAGGAGCTGTGAATACGTAAATCATATAATGGAAGCTTTGCAACTGTTATTTACATAGTGCTGTGTCTTTGCAGAGCTGGTTTGTATTTTGGGAACCTGTAACAGCTTCACGCTCAAAGAGCGCTGCCAGCTCCCTGGAGCTGGAGTGTGTGCCGCTGGTGGTAGCTGCCTCACTGTGAGCATACATACACCAGCCAAGAGCATCCCTGCCCAAGCGTGGACTTCCCTAACTCAGCCCAGTAACAGAAAACTACCCAGGTCTTTTCTTGCTAAGTCGTCTGTATTTGGGGACTTGGCTGAGCTCGTGAAAAGGTCTGGCAAGCCCAGGGGTTTGTGCCAAGTAAGCAGAGATCAGAGAGAAGAGAAGGGAGAAGCAGGAACTCATTTCTGGAGGAATCTTCCTTGCGTTGTGGCTCACCGTTTCATGAATCTGTACACTAAAATGATGTAGGGGACAGACTATAGAGAACCACCTTCTTTTCAGCAGCATCTAAAGTCATCAGTAAATACATCACAATCTGAATCTAACTCATGACTTCATGCCCTTAGCTTTATGCTTTCTTTCCCTCTCTTGCCCTCTTCCTTCGTGCTAAGCTGTTTCAGTGTAGAAGTGCCTTTGCCAAAAAAGACACTTCCTATAGACAAAGTGGTTTTTTTTTTTTTTTTCCTTAACGAGTGTCACTGAAGGAGTAGTGAATTTGGAAGGAGCCACAACTACTGCAATTGAAGTGTTTGGAAAAGGCAAAACTATGGAAATAAGTGTTTTAAATTATCTTGTCTTCTGTGAAATGGGGTAACAAATCAACCCAGCAGCAATGCCATTCCTGTGGCACCACTTTCCAAACCGGATACTGGCAAAACAAACTGACGGTGTAAAATCAAGACTGCTTAATCTGGGAGGAGGGGTGCTGAGAGGCAAGATCATGTTACCGATAAAAAAAAGCAGAAAATAACCAAATCCTGGCGTTCTCCCTTGGGGCATGCATTCAGCTGTAGAAAGAATGTGCGTGGAAGAATACGTTGTGCCATTTAAGCATGCTTCAAAGAACGTATCCTTTCTTACCTCGTAGAAATTCCTCTGTACGGAATTCACTCCAAAGCATTGCAGGTTTTTTCTTTTTTTTTTTTAGCCCATAAGTCAGTAGAATTGATGTATATTACCCATGGGCCAGTTTGTACAGGGGTAGCTTAATCTGGGCACGTCCTTAGCTTGAATTGAAAGTCTGTTGTATTTAATGGAGTGTTAACTCAGTTTATTCTCTGGGATTTGTGCAGTAATTTTATTGCCTGCAAAAGGAGCAATTTGAAGCCAGATGAAGTGTAGGTATACCCTGTAACATACCTGCTGAGCTTGGCAATGGTGCCTGGATGTACTTGCTTTGTCCTCATGTTTATACTTTCCATCCCATCTCTTTTTCTGGTAGTCCTGCTCTGAGTTCGAGGGTTATCGTCCTTCTGTCAGGAAACAGATGTACTGCATGTGCTCTGTTTCCAAATCTAGTAGCCCATCTTGGACTATTAATGTAATTTCTTTAATTTCTGCAGGTTTTCATGAGCATAACAACAGGCAGGATCTGGTCTCTACATCTCCCTCAGTGTATCCCAACTCTGACTTAATCTTTGTCCTTTCTCACCTTCAATCCCGGCCTCCCCTGTGACTCTTCACTGCTGGAGTTTGCTCTTTGGCTTTTTTTGGAGTCATTCATTGGGTGCTTTGTCCATCTCTGAATCCTTTTGATCTTGTGTGAACTTCCTTTTCTCATATGTGACTGCGGAAGGAATTCCAAGATCCTCTTTAGCAAGTGACTGTTACACAGATGCAATTCTCCTTTGGTACCACCAGCAATACTGAGTGTGGCATGGTATTTCATGAACAATTTCTGCCTAGGTATTCAGTTTGTAGTTAAACTATGCTGTAGATTTCCATCTACGAAGGCTTATCATGCTCTGTTTTTGGTTTTCCTATCTTGTTTTGTCCTGGTTCAGTCCCATACAACAAGATGTGCCAAATGTTCTTGGCAGTCTGGACAGCGTTAGAATAACGGTGGATGCTGAAGTCAGTTTTTGCTAATAAGGCTATTTGGTAGTTGCTAGATTACGAGGCAGTATGTGTTTAATGTGAATGAGATGCACAATGTCACTTCTGTTGAACTCCCTGGATACATTATGTGGTGTTTAGTTTCTGCTGGTTATAGAGGTCAGACAGCACTAACTTAATCAGAAACTCTTCTGGGGCACAAATGTGCCCTGGACTGATAGGAAGTATCAGGTTTGCTCATCTCGGTTCAGTTTGTCATGTGGTTTTAATGTGTTTGATCTCATATACTATGGATATTTCACAAGGAGATCAGCTGTTTTGTAGAGTGAAAGTTTTGACTGCCTTGGAATTAATGAAAATTTAGTCACTGAATTTGCTGGAGTGGGGATTTCATCTGCAGTCTTCAGCAGTTATAGGTGTGGTTATGGATTATCCATCTGTAGGGAAGCTGAAACTGGCTCTGTGGCTTTCCCAACACTTCTCCAGTATCTCCAATCCTGCCTGCAATACAGCCTCACAGAGGAATCTGCATGGGGTTTTTCCTAAGAAAAATCAAAGAGGAACTCCCGCAATGCATGACAGGCCTGAAAGCGCATACATTTCTTCAGCTGAAATAGCAGCGCTCTTTCGCATGTAATGGGGTCACTGTTCCTCTGCTGAGTTCCTCATGTTATTGATACTTACCAGCTGGGTTCCAATTTGATGATAAAATATCAGCACTTCAAAATCCTAGCATTGAGAGGGTTTCACATCACAAAAATGTCAGTCCTGTCACTAAAAAACCCACTTTTGTTACTTTGTCACTGATGCTACTTTTTTTTAATGATAGGAGATTTCAGTTCAATTCTGAAGTTCCTCTAGTGGTAAATCCCCTGAATCCAGTATTTCGCTGTCCAAGGCCAATGCTTTTCCACAGCTCAGGAGATCTGTTGAGAGGCAGAGGGTCCTCGGGGGCAAGTGGGAGGACTGAGCCTGGATCCAGGTAATCAAGGCTCAGTTCCCAGGCTCTGAGATGGACTTTGTATGTGACTATTTCTGTCTCATGATCTGGTCAACATACTATTGAAAGATACTTGGATACTTCAGTGATGAGGATGATAAAGAAACTAATGTAAACAGAGCTCTTGGGCACGTCCTTTGTTTTAGTCTGCTTCAGTCCTTCCTTGTGCGATTGAAAAGAGTAAACATCATCCATTTAGATGGAGAGCTGTCTGAAAAAGGGTCTGTGTCTTAGCCCGTACCAGCAGCATGGAGGAAATACCACTGTGATCTGGGCAGGAATCTGTAGGCATTGTTCTGTTCAATCGTTACCTCCAGTGATAGTTTTGGATATGGTCAAGAGGGTTAGGGAGTGGAAATAGTAATTTCTTGTTGGCTTTTCTCTTATTAAGGTAGATCTGCAGTATCTTGTTTTTGTCTGAGATGTGCTGCCTAAAATAGTACAAATATTGCAGTTGAATCTTATTTTCATTATTCTTTCTCAGGCTCTAGTCTTCATGAATGCAAGCAGAAATCTCTCTACAAGGAGGTGACAGAGGTCTCATGTAGACTTCTGGAAGCAGCTTTTTTGTTTGCGTGGCACAGTCATCAGAAAATGCATCAGGAGGGCAGAGTGGAGAAAAGAGGATGAATGACACAAGTGAACGTGGGAGCCAGAAATAACCTTTTGACTGGGCTTTTTCACCTAGCCAGAAATTACCGATATGATTAAAGCCTTTTAAAATAATCTTTAAGCATAACTGTGTAGTCTGCTTGGACATATATCAAAATACTTAATTTTGGTGTGGATGCATTAGTAAAATGGAATGAACCCGTGTTAAAATCCGTATCCACGCAGTCTTGCATAATTTAACTGTATCAGTTTAGAAACTGATTTTTAGCATACTAATGAGCCCTGGCTGGGTTCATTGTCTACAGAGACTGCATAGTAAATAATACCACTACAAAAAATTCGTTTCTCAGGATCCTAAATTCACCACTCTCCCCAATCTGTATCTGCTCTTCAGAATTTCAGCAGGCTTGCCCCTCACTCGGGTCAGGGTGAAGTGCATTTCCACTGCTTTTTTTGAAGATTTAGAACAAATGACGGGCTGCTGCAAGGGGTTTAACTGGGGAGGCTTGAAAACAGAGTGCTGTTTCAGCTAAGGAAAGTGTGGCACTGCCAGGAAACTTGCACCGTGATTAGGAGCTGGTCGTGAAGCTGGCAGGATGGAGCTGTGCACGGGAGAAAACTGGTCAGCCAAAATGACCTTTTCCCACCTTTTCTCTGCTGCGCAAGGAGGAAGTCACAGGTGAGAATCCTTATTTATTAACCTGCTGTGTAGCTGGGAGGAGAAAACAGGGTAAAGCAGACTGGATTTAGGCTTCACTGATGGACCTGGGGCTGGCTCAGTTGCTGCCAATGTGGGGAAAGGTTCCCGTCAGCTCCAGATCTCTCAGGAGAGATTGTTTGAGCTGCTGTGATGAGAAGGATCAGAGTTAGTGGCAGTCTGGATGGTTCCTTAGTTTAAATGTCTGGTTTTGGTATGTTCTCAAGCAAAAGCTTCTAAATATACAACAGTCTTGTGGAGTTTTCCTCTTACGAATATTGACTTGTTGAATTTACGTTTTATTTTTCATCTCTGCGCTTCTAGAACAGAGCCTTACGCAGAGGACAGCCCTCCCATCTGTTTGAATAAACTCTGACGGGAAGGTTTTGCAAAACCAGTACCTCGCTGTTTAATATGGCCATACCCTTCAGTTAGTTTCCTTCCAAACACTTTGAAGACCCAGCCGTTGTCATACGGAAGCTCGAATAATCTGCAACTTGAATTTTGATCTCGAATGTGGAGACTGACGTGGTGGAGGTGCAGGTGAAACTGATAGCGATGTTGCCTTGAGAGTCTAAGGTTATTTGGATAGTTGTTCTCAGTACAGAGAGTCCTTGGTGAACTTGGGAGAGAGCAAATGCGTGTGACGTGCTTGTTAGGTGTCTTGTGGATGCTTTGGGACTACAGGGAGGACTGTGTTAGGATGGAGGATTCTTACTAGGGCTTGCAGAGATGACCTGTCTCTATCTAGACGTGCTCACCATGGTTCGTGACCTCTGCTGAGGGCATTGGCTGTGGCTCTCAGTCCTGTGCTTTCGTACATACTGCAATCATTCGGAAAAGAAGGAAATACATAAAAAAGGTTACGTGTTCTTTACAGCCCCTTTCACAATACTCTTGGATGCTTGATTGCTTCTAGGTGAAGGTTTTGTTATACTGTTCTCATTTACTTTCTTTTTTCAGCTATGTATCGAGTTATTTCCTAATCTGGCTTCGTATGGTGGCTAATGGAACAGAATTGATGCAGTTGCTCCAGAAAAAGGCTTTTAGCCAGTAGATTCTAATTAAAGCAGCCCCTCTTTTTTTCAAAGAGAAAAAAGTCCTTCAAAGAACCCAGTTTCTTTGTATCAGATGAATATATGTGCAATAATTTGCCAGCCTGATGGAGGCAGAAGTCGAAATATGCTCGGAGCAGTTATATTGAACCGTACGTAAGTGCTGGCACTACCTGGAGCGGATTTCTCCCACAAGGTGATATTTCTACCATGTAATCTTGCTGCTTCCTGCTGTAGGCAGTATTAGGGAGAATGTGTCAGAAAATTTGTCAGAATGGCTTTCTGTCAGTAGATTCCATTTTAGTTATGCCCGTGGGAAAAAATGCATAGATTGAGTTGAAAATTCATAGTTCTTGGGTTTGACCAGCTTGAGTTTTAGGGGAAAGTCTATATTCCCAATTGCAGAAGCACTTGGATTTACAAATCCTACCCTCAGGTTCTCCAGGGAGACGTTTTCTTTGATCTTGCCTCCTTCCTCCACGTCAGAAATGGAGGAGCTTTTCCTAGCGGAACTCTGCTTCCAGGAAAAAAACCCAACCCAACAACAAAACAAAGCCGCCACACCAATAAACATTAAAACTAACTGATTACATTTCACATGCGTGGTAGGTTCTCAGTGACCAAAGCTATGTGCAGCCATGGGAAGAGTGAGAAGGGCTCTAGGCCGTAGGTAAGGAGGTGTGCTGCCATGGTGGGACAGGGACTGCTCTCTGTGCGGGCTCAGTCTAATCTGGTGGTGGTGGAGGAATTAGCTTATCTCTAACCCTCGTCTCTCTTCCAAATCTGCCTGTCATGTCAGGCTGAGACAACAGTGCTTCGGAGAGCAGAGAGTCATCACAAATGCAGCTTCCACTCCAAGTGCCAGAAGCATTTTTAACTTTTTAAAACTTCCTTCCGTAGTAGTGAATCTGCTTAACAAGCTGTACCGAGGTAACTCG
Organism: Buceros rhinoceros silvestris; assembly: GCF_000710305.1. Taxonomy (NCBI): domain Eukaryota; kingdom Metazoa; phylum Chordata; class Aves; order Bucerotiformes; family Bucerotidae; genus Buceros; species Buceros rhinoceros. Next base: position 97,547 of record NW_010397062.1, on the reverse strand, counting down.
TTGGCTGACCCTCAGCCATCCGCAGGAGAGGGGGGTGGAATGAATGAAGTGCAGCTAATGCTCACTAGCCTCAAGACTCGGTGAAAAGCCATGGTCGATAAGTATGCAGGAGGCTCAGTACATAAGAATCTCTGGTTTTCTTCCCTCTCTAACTGTCCCTGTGGTTCAGAACAGCTCTTCTTAATCCCTTTCCCTTACTGTCCTAAAGACCAAGCAGCCTCTCACTCCCCACTTGGAGCATTTAGGCTGTGTTTGTGGGGAGCCATCCCTATCACTCTCCACAGAGCCCAGGAGGTTTCATACCTGAAAATCCTTCCTGTCTGACATTCCATGGTTTTAAACAAACCAAAAAGGTAAAAAAACCCCTTTGCGTGGCTCTCCCTTTCCTCGCAGTCCCTTGCACCAGAGCTGGCTGTATCTGTGAAGCTCCAAAGCCTGTAAGTGATGCTGTTTGCCTCTGAGTCAGAGAGGCTTTTAAATCTGAGTGTAAAATGAGACTCCTACAGCCGTAAACAGAGCGATCATATACCTCCTTTGAAGTTACCATTTAAATAACCTCCAGGGCTTTACTAATGCGGGAAGCGAGCAAGAGGAAATAATTCCCTCCTCCTGCTCCCCTCTCCAAAGCAGGGAAAATGAAAATGAATTCTGTGGCAGGGGAGGGACACTGGTTCTCAGGGTGTTGCAGAAGAGATGAACGGCTCTCACTTGCACCTTAGTTAATGAGTCAGCACATACTCATTCATGGACACAATTTATTAACCCATAAACAGTGCAGATGATGGTGTTATCACTGTGATAAAGTAATTTTAATTTGCTGTATAATTTATAAGGTAGCTGCTGCATCAGAGGGATGCCTGTGTCTGCTCATGTGTCCAGGTCCTGACTTGGTGCTAGGGAGGGCATCAGGAGAACAAAAAAGGAGGGGTCCGAGCAGGCTTATGGGAGCTGACCTGGCTGCAGACCATTTTTTGCTGGTTCCCCACCCCTGTGGGCTGTTCCTGGTGTTTCTAATTCATGAAGAGTTGGATGAGTTCAAGCCTCCAGCTCTACATCTGAATTGATGCTTGGATTTTTCCTGAAGGCAGGCAGACATGTAGCAAGACCATAAGTGAGCGTGCATGACGTCTGACAGCACTGCAGGGGTGTGCAGTGGTGCGCCGGAAGGGAGGTCATCCTGCCCTGAATGGGATGGTGCAGCGGTGGATGGCAGCGTTGTCTGCCCTTGAGGTTACAGCAGGGTCTTCTCTGAGGGCTGATGGTACGTGACTACCAAATGGGAACGTGGTGTGGCCTTCTGAGACCCCTCCAGTTAGTGTGTGCTGCAGTGATGAAGTGGACTGTGTTCTAGTTTACCCAGTACTGGTGGGGACTGGGAACTGAGAAGCCTGGAGAAGTTCACACCCCTACTTGCCTGAATGTTAGTTGTTTGCCAGGTGGGTTAACTAGTCAGTAAATAAATGAGTTAGCTCCTTTGTTAAGTGATTTATTAAATAGATTTATTCAGATAATTAAATAGACTTTATTAGTGTAGCGTCCTAACTGGAGAATGCCCTGAAGACATCTTAACACAAATCTGGAGCTTACGAAACTGCCTGAGGTCAGTTCTCCTGGGATCAGAGATGCAGTGCCTGCGGATTCCTGTGTTTTCAGACTGCTCTTAATCAAGTGTTTTGGGCTTATCTTTCCTAAGGAGAAATTTCTGCTTGCCTGAACATGTTACTAGTCAGTCCTTGGCCTGGCTGAAAACGTGGGGAGTTTCCAAGGCAATTACACCTGCGCTAATCTTCATTTGTTCTTTAATCTAGGAGTATCTGCCTCTGTCTGTGTTTGTGTTAAGCTGCTGAACAATTTGATTAGCTGCTTTGAACAAACTGTGTAATTATGCCATAGATACTCCTGATGCATATGTTATTTTCATTATTTAAGCTATCACTGCCCATTGTTTTAGCGCCGTAACGCTTGCAGGCTGCTCTTGGAACTGGAGCTGCTTTGTGCTAGATGTTGTACAGATGTACAATAAGCTGCGGTCTCTGTCCTGGAGAGGTGACAGCTTCACTGTACTGTTGTACAACAGCCCACTATGGCACCCTTGTAGACATTAGTGCCCAAAATACTTCCAGGGGTTCCATAGCGGAACTGGCCTCGCAGACCTCTCAACGCGTGAAGGCAGCTGTGTAGGAGTTTGCCTTTGTCCGTAGTCTTCCAGCATTCTCAGTGCTGAGGCTCGTTATGCAGAATTTTAGGAAATTGTAGTTTCAAGTGTGTTTGGAACTGGCCACTTCTCTCTGTGAGTCCTCCTGAGGGTGGAAGATCAGAGTCAGGCCATCCTCTTTCATATGCTGTGGACATGGGTTGCTGTTTTGTCAAATGCGTTTTATTCAAGCTGAACTCTCTCCCAGCTTTTTTGTATTTTGCCAGTTTCCCTTGACCTCGCGCCAATCAATGATGAATTGTACAAGTCCCCATCAAAAACACTGCAGAAGCCAAAGGAGTGCCAGCCTTGCTGTGTAGTACATCAAGTCAAAATATTTTAAGCTTAAGACTGATGGGTATGATTCCTCTATTTCAATCTGTTCCTTCAGATTAAAAAGCTGCTAAAAGCTTCGACTTGTCTTGATGCATCTGCTGCGTCATGACCAATGAATGGCATGTCCAGGACTGGAGGCTGTGGGTGGGAGGATGATATTTTGTGATAAATGTATCGGATGGTGTTTTATGTTCAGGAGGTTTTTTAAAAGCCTTCTACAGCAAACGATCAATCTGTTAGAGGTGGCTGAAATGGCATCTAGCTCTTCTTTGACTACGAGGAACAAGAAGAAAGACCATAGACCTCTAACGCGTGCCGTCACTTTTTGCTTATAGCTCTCTCTTGCCCTCCCCTCTGCTGCGCTGTTCCCGTGTTTGATCTGCTGTAACTGCAGAATATCATCTGTAATGTGTTGTGTATCAGATCTCTTAATAATTCCCTAACGCTTTTTACTGTTTTATGCCTATGTGATTCAATCTGCAAATCATTTATATGAGAACTACAAAACAACAGATTATTGTTATTTTTCACTTGCTCTGCATTCCAGAGGTTCGGAGGTGCCGATTCTGTGAATCAATGGTGGTAGAGTTGATTGATTTGAATTTAATGGGATGAGACTATGAGAGTTTTCCTGGAAGGCTGGGAACATGCTCCAAGACATAGCTGGTAGAGCCAGTCTGTAAAACCTTTGAAATTATGAGAGGGCATAAATATCAGGCTTCTTCCTGTCCGACTACTGTGATCTGTCACAGCACCGGTGGTAGGAGGAGGCGAGGTGCCGAGTCTACACAAGGCAACTCATCTTTCTGGAAATGGCTGGTGGGATTCAGAACGAGTTTGAGCTCTCATGAACTGTTGGGACTGAGGCCAAGCACTATTTCCGCAATTTGAGGTTGACCCATCGCTAGGATTAAGGGCTTGAATTTGATTTAGTTTAAATCTGAGCTGAACTTAGTTGACATCTACTGGTTGGGATTCTAGGAAATCAAAGGAAGCTTCATTAACTGATGTGAAATATAGTCTTCAAATACTGGTGAGAAATCAAATATATTTGAGCAATGTTCCTACAGCAAAATGAGAACCCACTGGTAACGCTTAGGTTTGACCTTGACGCCCTCATTTCTCCTGTGTTTTGGAACCTGGATGGGTGTGGCAGAGAAGGGAAAACTATGTCTGGAAAATAGAAATAAAATTGGTTTAATATAGAGACTATTTTGCTACAGTCTGACTCGAGCCTCTTATTAAGAATCTGATGGTACCTCTAAACAGGGAGAGCTGCTCCCTTGGTGGGTGCAATCTCCAATCATATGCCAACATTGTTTTTGACATATTTATGACTCCAATAAAATCTCCCATCTGGTGTATTTTAAAATAAAATTGAAAATTTATCACTTTCCTTTAGTTGGTTTGTCGTTCTCCCCGAGAGAAGATAGCCAGGCTGAGATTATTGCATTGGCAGCCTGTCAGCTGAGGTTAGGCTGAGGTGTGATTTAAATTTCAATACTTTCCACATTACAGCTGTCTGGGGTGGGGAAATTACAGGGAGAAAAGCGGAGAGTCTGTTATTTTTATTCATTAGTCTCTCCTGATTTGTTTTGTTTTTCTTTTGGTTACTCTGTTTGCCACGTACAGCACCTGGTGAAAAAAAAGTCACTCCTCGTTTTTCTGGATTTCCACAAGCTTTCCTTGATCAGAGGCTCTTGGGAGGGGGTGAGGCACTACCTGAGTGCTGTCTCCCCCTTCGCTCTGTCGTTGGCTGGGCTGTGATGGCTGAAAGAGATCCTTCTCCGTGTGCAGTGCCATGCAAGTTCATAGCATTTATAGAGCTTGTCTTACAGCGACTGTAACTTTTGACAGAGCGGAGTTAGGGGAGCCGTGTTTATTCTGATTGTCCTGACAAAGGACCAGGGGAGAGATGTGGGTGGTGTTCCGTGTCACTTAACTTGGACAGTTCCATCTAAGCAAGTCTAGATTTCTTAGAATTATAGAATCCTTTGGGCTGGAGAAGACCTTTGAGATAGAGTCCACCCATTCCCCCAGCACTGCCAGGTCCCCACTGCCCCCTGTCCCCCAGCAGCACCTCCCCAGGGCGGGGAAACCCCTCCAGGGTTGGGGACTCCACCACTGCCCTGGGCAGCCTCGGACCTGCCTGGACAACCCCAACAGGGGAGAAATTCTTCCTCGTGTCCACCCTAAACCTCCCCTGGCACAACTTGAGGCCGTTTTCTCTCATCCTGTCTCTCGTTACTCTCATCACAGCATTGAGAAATGTGCCATTCTGGAAGCAAACATGCAGTGGATGGGATGTGCCTGACTGTTTGTAAGCCTTTATGACGAACGTGGGTCGAGCACTGTGACCCGGTCTGCAGCAGCTGAAAGGAATCCCCTGCCGCAGGATTCCTGTGTGCGTCTGTGGTGAGGAGGGTCTGGAAGGTGAAGCAGCTGAAGCTGAGTGCAGTGCCCTGGCTGTGGGCCAGACCCTGGCCACCAGGGAATCACTGGGATCTCACATGTTGCCTGTAGTGGACGGGAGCTGTGGATAAGGTGCTTCCTCACAGTGTTGTATGCGAGTCTTTCTGAAGTGGAAGACTGTCTCCAGGCCTTACAGAGCCCGGCACGCAGCAGTGTGTTCTGCCTCGTGCTTTTGATTAACACTGGAGTCATGCCTGGCTGCCTGGTCTGGCATTGCCCACTGATGCGTTTGATTAGGTGCATTTGTTTCTGTTTAGATACTCGATCCTCTGACTGTAAAATTATCGGAGATCTTATGTGGGCAGTATAGGGGGATAAGATGCTTTATCCTCCAGCTCCTGCAATTGCTGCGTTGCTCAGGTTGTGACTCGAGCTACAGTGGAACTTGTGGCTGCTGCCTTCTGCTGTAGGTGTATAGGGGGTGAGGCGGGAGGGCACAGGGGTGACTAAGATGCCTGTGTGAAGGCTGCAGTAGTTTACCTGCCCTGCCAAGCTCGACGCCTGGGTCCCCTAGTCAGGGGAGAGAACAGGATAATTGCAAATGAATCTCCAAAGGGCTCTTGGCTGGGGCAGCAGCAGGGCTGTCCTGACATAGAGCTTGTATAGTTCCAGGCCAGCTCTGGGCAGTTGCCTCCAGCGGTGCAGGGGCTTACTCTGGGAAAAGAGAAATTCTCCATGTGGTTTATGAGCTGTAGGTGTGGACCCTGCACGGGGCCAGCTGTGACTTCAGCCCCACTGTTCTGTGTGCCGTGGCGTGCTCTGAACTACAGGGTAAAACACAACCCTCTGTGCATTAGGCTCATTAAACGCAGCCTTTAAGACATACGAATTATTTTCTATGGAGTACGTTTAACACTTTCATTCATGAGTTGTGGATTTGGGTGTTTGTGTTTCTCATTTCCAAGGTGTGTATTTTGGGCTCCTTACTCTGTGCCGTGGGCTTTTGCTCTTCTGGTAGGTATTTGTGAAGGAAAAGGCATGGTTAAGGATCTGCCTGGGTGCATTTAAGCACACCCTTAGCATATGGATAAGCGTTTTGGTAGACCCAGGCGTGCTCTGTGTGTGTCTGCACCCTCAGTACACATGCTCTTGTCTATAGAAACAAGAAGTGCTTTGCACTGAAAATAACCTGTGCCTTCCTCATGTGCTGTAAACCGTGCCTGTGAAGAGGGGAGTGACAGCATGTGTGCGCAGCGTGTCGTGAAAGCATGGTTTGAAGAGCAGTGTGCTCGCTTTTAGGTTTGTGCAGCGTAAGCACATATTTCCCTGCACTCGCTGGCAGAGGTTCAGAAGTGTTGATTCTTCATATTGTTGAAATAACAGAAGAGTGGTCCGCATATTTTCTAATTTTTTTAAAACGTCCTCCAGCTTCCGTGGTTTAAATTTCTAAGTGTCTGTCCAAGTGATATATGTCAAAACATCAGGAAAGATATTTAAGCGGTTATGTCAGTGGAATGGAACTAAGTCATGAGTTAATGCTTTTCTGACACTATATAAAAGGGAAAATGGTGAAGAAGAGCCACAAGCAAAATACAAAATGAACAAGATCAGCCAAGGTAAAGTCAGGAGGTTTAATCTTGAATTGGAGGCATCTACAGCAAAAGAATTCACGTGACGGTATTTCTATTTTATGCCATCCTGTGACCATATCATCATGTCCCATGTCTCTCACCCTCTGGGGTGGGCCAGGCCCCAGGAACCAGGAAGGATGACGAAGCCCTCCTGACCGTGTTGCTTCCTCTTGGCTGTCCTGTCAGGTGCTTTGAAAATGAGTCAAGGCCTTCATTATTCCTCCATTTCTTTTCAATGACATTTAAAAAGACCCGACAGAGAGTAGGAGTGATTGAAGCGCCTGCTGCTTTTCTCTGTAATTATCCAGTTTCCTTGTTGGGACCGAAATTATTGCCCTGTAAGAGTGCAATGTCCCTATTACCACATAAGAGCTCACCAAACACAAACCTGCCTGGCTGCAACTAGCACCGTTCACACAGTCAGATATAAAAATGGTTTTCTTGGCTGGCTGCTGGGCTGTACCGTGGAGTACGTGACCCAGGCTAAAGTGGTGGGGGCGAAGGGAAGGTGGTACGTGGCTGAGGAGGCAGCATGCTTTGGTGAGGCTGGAAAAAGGAATGAGAAGACCACCAGAATGCGTTGAAGTCAGAGGAGTAAAATGATGGTTGAGAAAAAGTCTTGCTCGTTATGGAGTGTGCAGCGTTTGCTGTCTGAAATGTGTTCAAGGAACGTGCGCAGCCATTGCCAAGAGAAACTAGACCTGGAGATAGGAAGCACAAAAACTGGGAACAGTTGAAGCTTTCTCAGCCTTTTAGCAAAAGGCAGGAGTGTGCCAGGAATGGTGTGAGACACCACTGGGAGCTGACAGGGACTCCTGTAGGTACTCACTGGCCAGCTGCTATTTTGTCTTTGCATCCTGAAGACTCAACAAATAACTAGCCCTGATGCTCGAGGTCTGTCCCTCTGCAGTCTGTCAAGTTCCCCATCTCCACCTGGGCTGTAAATTCACCTCCAGGATGGACGCTGAAGTCTTGGTGGATGTGTAAGAGAAGAGAAGGAACGGGAGGATTAGGCTGAAGGATCAATGCAGTAAATGACTCCGCTGCTCAGAGAGAGCTTGCAAGCTCTCTGTGATAAGGAAGGAGGCAAAAAGAGGTCCTGTGTAGCCTCTGAGGTGTGTGGATAAACCCTGTCGCAGCCTACGGGGTTTTCACAGAGCTGAGCTCGTACCCCAGCTGCCTGGCCCTCGCTTCCTGCTTCCCTTGGCAACACATGCTGCCTCTCCCCTGCCCCCTCTCCCGCCAGCTCGTTGTGACAGGCTTACAAATGCCGGGACCCCTGATGCTGGAACGGCATTTTGGCCTAGCTGAAATGGTTTATAAGCGCAGAGCTTTGATGCTGTCTCCAAAGCCTCTGGAGAGCTGAGAAGGGCTATTTTTCATGTGATGCTTTTGGAGAATGCCATGGGAAAAGGTCAAGGGACAGGATGGGAATGAGTAGGTCACATACTCATTGGTTTAGGGCATCGCGGCAGCATCGGTTCTTTAAGATCTCAGAGCCTGCTTTGTAAAAATAAGCACCTCTCACTGAGCTGCCTGGGAAAGAGCAGGGACTTGCCTCCTGCAAGTGTGCCTTTGCTGCCTTCCTCCGGGTTTGTGCTCTTGCCTCGGCAGTCGCCGCGTCTCAGCGTCCCTGTGTACCAGACAGGTCCCTTGAACAGTGTGCAGCATTTTAAAAAGCCTCTTTGTGTATTGCCTTGACCTCTGTAGTACAAGGAGAAGTTCTGTAAGAGCGGGGGTAGTTGGCACCTGACACAGACGGCTGTCTTTTAGAGGTGTCTGGGAGCAGCACTGTGGGATTCCTTAGTCCAGCCCTGTGTCGCCGTGCTGGGTTCATGGCAAAAGGAGCTTGGTCCTGAACAGCGGTTCGACTGCTGGGTTTGCATGTTATCTGCGCTCATTGAAATTGGGGCGGGGGAAGCAGTCTAACAGGGATTGTCCTTTTTGTGTTCTTCCTCCCTGATTCACATGTACTACAGATATCAGCTGGAGTGTGGGGAGTGTGTGAAGGAACAGGATGAGGTGGCAAGTCATTTACATTGGAAATATAAGCTGAATGTGCATTTCCCTACTCTGCTGCCATCCATCACTCAAGTTTCCTGTATGCTGTAGAACAGAGGAGTGAAGTTTGCTTGCTTCCTCTGGGAATGGAAAACACTCACTTGTTTCACTGCTGAGAAATGCTGATCAGTCAAAACGTCTATTGTTTCAGAGACATATGCAATTCTGAAGCCGAACTTCTCAGCTTCCTCTTATCTGGTCTCCAGAAATGTCTTCAGCTGTCCTGCTGACCTGGAGGACTGCTCTGCCGGTGCTCTAGCTCTGTTCGGAGGTGTCAAGGTGCTGCCACAGTAGTGTGGAGCAGCCCATGGCCAGCTGAGCAGATGCTTTAGTGAGAGCACCAGCAAATACCCTCTGTTCTCCATCAAACCAGTTGCTTTAGCTTGTTCATGTGATCTGGCACCTGACCCACTGAGGTGAGCTTTTCAGAAGCCCCAGTTCTACTTGTCATTGGAAACCTTTTAGTGACTATTTTATGGGGCTATCAAATCCGTTGAGTGGAAATTATGGTGGGGTATTACATGGAATAGACCAATCAGCGTGTGTTTGCTGTTTAGCTCTGGAGACAGTGTGGGGCTGGGAAAGGAGCAGAAAAAGAAGAAAACCAGAAATAGAAGGAAGGAGTAGGACAAACAGGAATGTGGATGAAAAGTCTGCTCTTTCTCTAGCAAGTAGCAGAAATGAAATAAGTGCGGAAGAATTTGGAGAGCCGTGCCTACTGAAGAGGCACCATAGAGAACGCCTATTCACCTTGTTGTAACGCTACGGTCTGGTTATTTCTGTGGTGTTTGGATGGTGTCTGGTCTCTGATTATAAAAGAAATGTCTTCCTCTCATTTAACAGCCTCTGATTAGCCATATTCTTGTCCTGCAGAGGACGTGCTGGCTTAATTCCTGCGTGGGGGCACTGGGGCTATGGACAGTTTGGGACTCATGTAACCAAAGGGTGCTATGAAACTCTCGTGTGACTTCACCAGCCCTTGCTTGATGATGAATTTGTGTCTCTGAGGCTTCTATGATACAGCTGAGCCTGGGATGTTGTTACCGTTCAGCTCGATTCCTGATGAGGGACTGAGTTTTTGGAGCATGGTCGTGGCCAGGAAGCTTGTGGCTGGGGGGGACTGGAGCCCTATTCTCTGGGGCTGTGAGCTCAGCAGCTTTTATGAGCTCAGCTGCTGTGGGTCTGGGCAGTAACTCCCAGGGGAGACCTGTCAGGAGACCCAAAGGCTGAAAGGAAATGCTGCTGGTGACTCAGTCGGCAGAGCTCTTCCTTCTGTTGATGTTGGAGCTGAGCCACACAGACACATCCCTCCATAATTACCTACTAGTTACTTATAGTTCATGTTTTGTAACCACCGGC
>NW_010397062.1:85371-87470 GCF_000710305.1 Buceros rhinoceros silvestris | reverse complement strand
GTTGTCCATCTATCCAAACGCGTGAGGCTCGAATCCACACCATGAAATCTGGTATCGCACTGGTGCTGGCAGCCTCCGAGAGGCAAGGGTGTGTTTGCCCCTACAGTGAGGCATGTTTGGCCCCCGGGTACACGTCTCAGGTGTGCACAGATGTTGTGACTGTGCACACACGTCACGGGCAGTGCTTGTGGCTGGGGCTCCGTCTGTGCGCTGCGCCCTCGGGAAAGGTCACGTGTGGGATTGCACACGCGTGAAAACCCAGGGAGACATGTCATTAACCAGTCGTTTGGAGACGGGTGAGAGGAGGTGATGTGAGGTGTTAGTGGTTTGGTGTTCCGGGGAACTGTGGGGTGGTTAGGTAGCATGGACGGGGGAAGGGATGAATTTGGATGACAAAACATTGTGACAGAGGGAGAAGAATCTCTGCTGTGGCCCGTATTAAGCGAGAGAGACCCTTAGTGGTCACCTGGAGAAGAACAGTGGTGCTGAGTGGTTCAGGGCTGCGTGCGTGATTTGTTTTCTTTCCCATTTGCTCATTCCAGACGTGAAGTCATGTAATAACTTTAACTCTGTAAATAAGAAAAGCTTCTGTTTCAAGTGTGTTAGCCGCAGTGAATAGTTTCACTCTTTTTGGTGTTTCTTAATGACGCCCTTTGAAGTGGAGAGGTGTCTTGTAGCACTGGCACCTTTTCAGTCCGTATCGATTGCCATATGACATCGGCGCGTTTCATTGCAACCGCTGCCTCGTTCTGGGAAGTTACTACTTCAAATCTTCTTGTGATTCTGTTTTGCCTGCTCCTGTGCTTCCATCCAGCTACACTGGCTACCTCTCCTTCCTTGTTCCCCTCCAGCCCGGTGTCGAAGTGTAAGTGAATTTGGTGAGTGCCGTTAGCTGACCCGATTCTGCAGCCCCCTCACCTACCTTGCCGACAAATGCCCAGATAATCTGCTTGCTCCTATGGGAGGTATTTGGGTGTAATTAGTCTCTTTGCCACGACTGGCAGAGGGATCACCCATCCGTGCAGTGGGTGTGTTGTGGCTCTGTCCCAGCAGGGATGCTGACACACATGGGCTGCCCTGTGTTTTTGCCTCTGCCAGCTGTTTGTAAGAACTGCCCCTCTGGAATCTCCTCAGGGAACAGCCAGCAGCAGGAAGAGCATCCCAGTCCTGTGCTCTTCATGAGGTTTGCTCGCTGTCGTCTCAGGCGTTGGGGACTGCTGCCTTGCAGGAGAGCTGCTGTTGTAGCTTGATGAATGACAGGCTGTCACTCGGAAAAGATGGGCTGGACGTCTCGAGGGATGGCTCATTTTTGGTAAGTCCCTTTGGGTAAGTCACAGGGAGATGTGCAAAACAAGGGCAATGGTCTGACTCACCTTTGCAAAGAGCTTAGAGAACGTGGCTGAAAAGTGTTTTGAAAGCGCTGTGCTCTGTTATAGCAGCACTGCCGTCTTCTGCCACCCCCAGCTCCAGCAGAGGCAGGCTCGAGAGCTCCCTCAGCACTCTGCCAGCAGGATTTCTGCTGGTCTAGCAGGGTGCACAGCAGTGTTCTGCAGGGCTCTTCCTCCTTCGGTCTCCTCCAGTGGTGTCCAGCAGTGGTACACAAGTTACCACAGAATCAGCACTGCTGTCATCAGGCTGCTGCGTGTAATCACCACGCCATGTGTTCACTGAGTCAGCTCTTTCCTGCCTTCCACAAGCAGAGCTGACTGATCAAAACTGATTCTGCAAAGGATCCAGAAAGCTGAGGTTTCTTTTCAGCCCAAATTCCCTTCTGCATTGTTTTCTCCATTATCTATCAGTGCTATAAGTAGCAGATTTGCTGAGGTCATGAGCTGTTGCTACATCAAGAAAAGCTGCAAATACTGCTGCAAACAGACAGGTGATGGACAGGTGAGCTTAGAAGAACCATGGGGTCTCAAACAACTTCTCTGTAGCTAAATAAAGGATTCCAGTAGAGACCAGGCCTTAAAAGTTAGTGTCTTGATCACTTAGACCTTCACAGAACTCCCAGCATTGGTGTCTGTAGGAAACACCGTGTGTAAATCAAGTGGTGGTTGTTCCCTTAAGGCCCCCCTTCGCTGCTCGTCTCGATATTCCTG
>NW_010397062.1:80690-85298 GCF_000710305.1 Buceros rhinoceros silvestris | reverse complement strand
CCTGCTGACACCGATTCCTCTCTCTTGCTCAGTTTCAGCACACCTGCCCACATAAACTAGGCTGTGCAGGGTTTGCTCAGGCTGAGCTTGGGTGTGATGACAGAAGCAGCACCCAAAAGCGTGTCCAAGGGCTGGGAGGAGTCACTAGTGTGCAAAGTGAAGCCTGACTTAAGCCGCTTCACAGGTGACCCACAGAAACTAGGCACCGAGTGGAGATGTGCCTTTAGTTAAAGGTCAAACCAGCTGCCATAGGAAGCTGCAGGGCTCCTTCAGAGAGGTGATAGTGGAACCGGAGGCTTTCCAGTCAGATCCGCACATTCCATCTGCCTGTGTATCATTATTGTTGTCTTATATAGTCAGTGTGAACCTACTCATGTACCTACAGGTGCTAAAGGCACTGTGCTTGGATCACAGGAGACAAGCTGACTTGAATTTAAGTTACCACGTTATGTTCTACTTGAGCCTCCAGGACAAGCTGCCTTGTCTTCACTCCCGCGTTAACCTGAGTTAACCAACTTGGATTACTCAGCCTGCATTAAGAACACATGGGGTTTTTTAAAACCCATTTCTGTGTAACCAGAAGGACTTAAAGATGGGTAGGAAGGCCTTTGTGGTCAAGTTTCAGGAAGCTGGAGTGTGCCTGGTGGGAAGTGGTTAGAAGGAGCTATGCAGGAAGCTGGCAAATGGATGGAGAAGCCCGAGAGTATTGGGGCAGTAGTGTCACCGAGTCTGTGTCTACTTCCAGCCTGTTGCAGCTGTGACGAAAAACAGTCACGTAAAGTGTTTTTGTGACAGCTTATTATACCATGCTGTGTGCCTGGAGAAGGGGGCTGCTTGGTCAGAAGGGTAGATACATATGAATTTATATCTAACTTCCGGAAGACAGATGTGGTCCCTGGCAGGAGCTCCTTCCTCCCAGCTTTCTGTGTGGCAGACCTTCCAGAATGCACCACCTGGCACATTGCTAATACCATTCCGTGTTCTTGGCTGTTCCCCATGGCTTAGGGGCTATAGTACAGCCCTTAATCATCCCCAGCGCACTTGTGCAAGCAGGGCTTGAGAGGCTTGGGCGAGGCCAATGTGGTTCAAGAACGAGCTGAAGTGCTCCCCAGGCCTTGTGAAGTGACAAAATACCTGTGGTGAGGTTCAAAGGTATGCTGCCATCAAGGCAGGGTTCTGTGGAGTCTGGGTGGGGGCTAATCAGTGCACATTCATCATTAATTTATGCGTGTAAGGGGGCTTTGGAGTGGAGTTGTCATGCTGGTTTTGATAATGCTAACTCTATCCACCCTGCCAGCTGCTGCAGTGTGGTGGTAGTTTGTGTTGCTGCATGCAGAATTACGGTGCTTTTGTGGGAATATTATGTTCCCTGAATAGAGCCCCACAGAGCAATTTGCTTCATCCTTACAAACCCATCCAAATCACTGGCAGTGCCTTACAAATACAAAACAATTGAGAAAATAAATGTATTATACTGTACATCTGTGACAAAACAATGCTTTCATGTGCAAAGAGAGAAATGTGTTTGTTTAACTTGCGGTCTCCCATTTGGAAATAAATGCATTCATTTAAATCAAAATGGGACGTTCTTCACTATTATAGTATTTTGCATGCCAGATGTAAGAAATATGCTGCTTGAAGAGCAGACTAAAAACCTCGAGTGGTTGATAGTACCAAAAGCACGTGTGTGCTGGCTCGTTGTAGGCACTGCCTCTCCTTCTGCAGGGTGGGAATCTCCTGGCTTCGCGTGCGAGGGATCTGTCTGTGTACAAAGGGTTTGGGAGTGCGCTCCTCCCCTCTGGCAGTCTCTTGTCCCCTGCACGTGCAGGGAAACCCACTTTTCACCTGTGTTGCGCTCAGAAAAGAGCATGATTCGTTGCCGTGCGAGAGAAGTTTGCGTTGCCGTGACCATGAGGCAGACAGATTCCCTGCAAGAGCTGTAGCAGTCTGATTTTTGAGCATTTCCAGGTTTTGTGCTCAAGAAATGTTAGTTTCATTTATATGCGGCAGTAGAAGCGTTAGATGGGGGAAACCTAATCAATAAAATACAGGTTGAGTGTTCCAATATTTGTTTTTAAAAATGTGCCTGTCTTGTAATTTTCATCCCTTTATATGGCTGGGCTCAGTAATGAAAGTCTGCTGCGTTTCAGTTTACACATAAGCTTAACATCATCAAGCCAGGTTTGTTCTGGGAGTTAACATTTGCATTTTTGAAAGCATCAGCCTAATCCAGAGCAAAACCAGATGAGAATGTACTTTAATACAGCACGTTGCCAGCTGTCTGCTGGTAGGTGTGAGTGGTCTCAAGAAGGTGCTGAAATTTGATTTGGGTAGTTTTCCAGACTTCATGGAACCAAACTGAAGATCGCTGCTACCAGTAGGAGGAGAGTTGTAATCTGGAATATTAGCACGTGGAATATGCAGCAAGTCTAGTATTAATATATAGTCTTGAGTTCCGTTTGGAAAGATCATGGTCTGCTTCTTCCCCATGTGAAGCGTTACATCCCTCTTTTGTTCTATCCATCCAGCCAGAGGACTTGGTTCGTTACACCCTGCAGGAAACCCGTCACCTTTCTGAAAGCCAGCACCTCCCTATTGACCGGTTGACCAACAGGGCTGTGCCGCTGGGGTAGTTTGGCCTAGCTCTGTTTCCTCTGGATTGATTAATCAAATACTTCAAATAACTGCTGTAGGTGTGATTAATGTCAACTGCATAGCTAATTATCCGGGAGATTAAAATTACTTTGTTTTAAAAAAAACCCTTGTAAACGAGTCAATTATTTACTCTGCTCACCTCTCTAACCTTGTTATGCTTGTAAACGAATAGAAATATTGATCTCAGAACGGATTTTGGTGTTGCCCATCTTGCATCTGTTTAATTAGGGGTTTCAGCGTAACCCCATATGCTCCTTTTGACTAAGCACACGCTCTCCGCTTTGCTTTCCTGTGAGAGTGGGTCTGGGAGGGACACTTGGGGTGCAGCTGATCTCCAGGGCTTGCAGGGCTTCTCTCCATGAGCACCATTGCTAGTCTACCTGCTGGCTCTCTTCAGCAGTGCCTTCTTGACCACCTCTCTTGGTAGCAGACTCTACCACCCAGTGGCTGTTACTGTTAAAACAATCTTCGGTCTCCTCACTGAGCTGTTTCCTTCCATTAGCTTCAAGTCACATCTTGTTTTCCCGCGTCGGTGAGTACATTTTTCTCCATGCATGTACAGCTACGTTGAAATTACATCCTCGCTTGCTGTAACAGGCTCCTCACCATGAGAACGCGGTGTCAGAAGGCTGCAGGTTCACTGACTGAGATGCCTGCCGTGTTCCCCACCACGGGAGGGAGAACCGAATGCCTGCCTAAGTAGTTGGTTCAGCTAGGGCTTATGTGCCCCATCGCTTTTCCCCTTCCAAGCAGCAAGGCCTCGTGAATTCCTAGCAAAGCCTGGGGTTCCTTGGGAGACTGGCAAGAGAAGGCCGATTCTAGGAACACCAGCAGGAAAGTACCACATATGGAAGGGAGAGCAACTGAGAAAGCTCCTCTGCTCTTTTAACGTTTGTGTAGCTAGTAAAAGTAGCTTTAGGGCCAGCTGCTATTTGAGGTTGTGTCAGCTCCCTGTGCTTTCATTTCCTTGCAGTTTGGTTTCCAGGGTTTCCAGAAAAAGGTTGGATGTTGCAGCTTCTGGAAGGGCTGTTTTAGACATTGCCAAGCTCAGGTCTTTGTCCAGCTGTAATAGACGCTTTCCTGTTGTGTGGCCGTCAGGATGCTTTGGTGGAGCTGTGTCTGCCCAGCTGGGCGACACTAACGTCTCTTCCAGAGCCCTGCTAGAAGCTGCTGCCGTTTTGTGTTTGCTTCACCACAGCCTGATGCAGAGGAGACAGCCATGGTGTTCCCTCTGTGTCAGAGAGACTTTTTGTATCACACTGAGCTGTGTTTTATTTTTTTCCCCTTTCACAGAATCATTTAGGCTGGAAAAGACCTTTAAGCTCATTGAATCCAACCATTCCCCCAGCACTGCCAGGTCACCACTAAACCACATCCCTCAGCACCACCTCAACGCGGCTGTTAAACCCCTCCAGGGATGGGACTGGGCTGCCTGGGCCAGTGCTTGACAACCCTTTTGGTGAAAGAATTTTTCCTAATATCCAATCTAAACATATCCTGACACAACTTGAGAGTGTTCTATCGTGTGTAGCTTAGGAGCAGAGACTGACACCCACCTTGCTACAACCTCCTTTCCTGGAGTTTTAGAGCCATAAGGTCTCCCCTGAGCCTCCTTTTCTGCAGGCTAACTCCCCTGCCCTGGTCCCTCAGCCGCTCCTCAGCGCATTGTGCTCCAGACCCTGCCCCAGCTCCGGTGCCCTTCTCTGGACATGTCTGTCATTTTTTCTCAATATCTGTCTTTTAATGAGGGGCCCAAAACCTGAACCCAGTGTTTGAGGTGTGGCCTCACTAGTGCCCAGGGGACAATCCCCGCCCTGCTCCTGCTGGCCACACCAGTGGTGATACAGGCCAGGATGCTGTTGGCCTTCTTGGCCGCCTGGGCACACTGCTGGCTGCTCTGCAGCTGCTGGCGACCAACACCGCTAGCTCCTTTTCTGATGGGCAGCTGTCCAG
>NW_010397062.1:79534-80388 GCF_000710305.1 Buceros rhinoceros silvestris | reverse complement strand
GAATTCTCCCGTGACAATGACCTGTTTATCATGGGAGCAGCTCTGAAGCAGGGCTTAGGCCAGCTAAACCTCGGCAACACCTCTGAGCTAGATGGACCGTCATCCTTGTTACTGCTCAGTCCCACTTGCAGACCCTTGTACCAGTAGCACAAGGGTACCTGGGAAGGTGGGATGCTCCCAGAGGAGAGGCAGCTGCTGTGCGGAGCTAGAGCGGGTCACCGTTGCTCCCTATCCCCTAAGTCACAGTGCTCAGCCAGGTGGAGGGACAAGGGCGAGTCCTCTGTATTTGTTTGCAGCCCAGTGAGGATGTGGATCGGACGTGCTCTGGAGTCCTACTGTTCACAGCAAGCTGTAGAGACCCATGTTGGTTCTGCGAGCTGTCCTGTGGCTCATAGAGAGCTAAAATAGCAGCTACTGCATTTTCTTCTCTTGCTCTTCCCTTTGTTTCCTGAAATGGAGGTTTTGAAAGGAAAACATTCCAGTGTTTATGGCTAGCAAACGGTATCTGTGTGTCGTGGTGCTCATCGCCGTTCTTCCTCTGTTACGCAAGCTGCTGGCCTTTGAACGTGTTGGACAGTGACTGTCAGAAATAGTCTTCCAGAAATGCGATACCAGCCCTCCAATCCTAATCCAGCTGTCACCGTCAAGTTAATGTCACCTTCTCCCTGCCATCAGCGAGAACTGGGAGAGCGTAGTAGTGTCCAGTGCTGGCTCCAGCAGGATTTGGTCCGTTCACGTGGCTTTCTGGCATCCTTGGGCCCGTACCACTGGCTGCTTTGTGCCCAGGCAGAAACGGGCTGGGCTGGTGCTGAGAGATCCGGGATATCTTTCTGTTTTCAGCCGGAGGCTCGGGT
>NW_010397062.1:67678-79467 GCF_000710305.1 Buceros rhinoceros silvestris | reverse complement strand
GTTGTATATGCAGCCTCGGGCTATTTGGACTTGGTATGGGCATGGCAAAAGATCTGATGCAAGAAGCGTTTTCGTTGCTGGACTCGGTGCCTCGCAGGGCTCAGTGCCGTGACTTTGTGAGTCGTGCCGAGTGCCAGACTGGAGCCAGCAAGATTTGTGGTGCCTGCGAACACGACTGGTGCCAGGCCGGGTGTGCAAAACCCAGTGCTGAAAGGGCAAATGGTTGCAGTCTGACAACCCAGTTCTAATGTGGTCAGTGCCAGGTGCCACCATGGGAACGTGGCTCAGTTGCTTGAAAATTGGTATGTTTTCTTGTGGCTTTTGAATGTGGTTGTGTTTTTTGGCAGCCTGAGAAAATGGCTTTGAAAAATAATAGCAGCTTTTAAGTCAAATTGCTGTCAACATTTACTGCAGGCTACTAGAAGCTAATCAGCTTAAGTTCCTACTTGGCAAATGAAATTCTGATCTCGCTGGCCTCTCTGTAGCCCAGTTCTCACAACTGCTGCCTGTTTTTACTCTTTCTTTCTTCTGATGTGTCTGGTCAAAGAGACGTTTGGTTGCTGAGGTGTAGGATCTGGTGTGCTTTTGATCCTTGGTCCTCTTTCCTTTTTTATGGGATCTCTCTTGTAGGAGCAGAGCAGAAAAAAAGGCAAAAGTTGGTGAAGCTTTAGCACCTGCCTTGAGCACAGTGCAGCTGCTGAAAACCACCAGTCACTGCTCCCAGCAAGGCGCCTGATGCCAACCGGCATGCTTGGGCCAAGGCAGGTGGGTAGTGAGGATCCGTGGGGGGGCCATTACAGCTGTTCCAGGTGAACAGGAAAAGGAAAGAAACAAAGCTGCTTGTGAATAGAGAGAATCAGGAGAGCAAGAGGTAGATGGGCTGATGAAATAATGCTGTCTTCAACTGTGAATAAGGAACGGCATCGCGGGGGGCATCCAGGGCAGCGATTCTGGGGCAGTAAAATGAAGGTTAAAGATTGCATTTAGGATTAGGAAAATCAGGACCCCTAAGGCATCCCCAGTGAATGCTAAGAATAAAGGCACAGACAAAAGCAGCTGTGTCGGGAGTAATGTCTAGTAATGAGAGATGTGATGTCTGTATGTCATACCCAGTGTCATCTCTTGCGCTAACACCACCCACGTATGTGGGATCTATTGCACCTACATGTACTGTGTACGTTACACCTGTTATTAGCAGATTAGGTGTTGCAACCTATGCAGACTAATTCCTTGGCTTTATGTTGCCGTGCCAAGAAAAAGGTTTCCTCTGGCCGACAGCAGCATATGCACGAGGCTCCTCTGTTGCTCTGAGTGCCTGGCTGTGAAAGCAACCGCTGCTGAGACCGTGGGTTTGACTGGAGCTCCTCCTGCCTTCCCTTGAACATTCAGGGGTAGCGCAGACTGTGTCAGCACGCAATGCAGATGCTGGTGAATGAATAAAGTGGCAAAGGAAGAGTGAGCCTGTCTTTCTCATCCTTTTCCGACAGCAGAGGAAGGCGTTAGCAGCCTCCAGAGGGAGTTTCTCTTCTCAGCTGGTCTCTAGGCGTGGAGAACTGATGCCTCCGGGAATCTCTTGACGTATGAGCCTATTTTACTCAGTTCTGTCATGATCCTTCGGAGGGCATTTGTTTCCTGTTTGGTGTTAAAAGGTGGGGTTTACTCTATGCTGATTTTGTACGAGGACATCAAACCTTGCGGAGGAACCAATGTGCCAGAACAAGCTCGCTTCCAGCTCTGCTAGGAGTCTGGAGAGCGCTTTGTGTAGCAGCCCTGGGCTCTGCAGCGTGGGGCTCGACAACTGAACCTCCCCGTCAGGTCTGAGATGCATCGGCTGTAACTATGGAGCCACGTCTGTGCTGCGAGGACCAAGTAACACAGTCGTTCCTTCCCACTTCTAGAGCCATGTCGGGTCTGCTGCGTGAGGGTTGAGTTGTTTTGTCAATCTCAGCAACAAAAACGTGTCCACAGTCGCCCCGATAGTGGAAGGAAAAGATGAGAGCGTAAAATGATTGTGCTGGTGTAAGAAAGGAAGACCGTTGGAGCCTGAAAGACCTGTGGGCAGGTGAGCAATGGGCCTTGTGAAGCAGAACAAAATGCATTATTATTTTTAATGGAAATTCAAGAAAGGCTTTGTAGATGCGCTGGGCAGAGGACGAGTAGAGAAATCGCTAATTCTATTTCATAAAGATGGTGGGAGTGAAACTGCCTTTGTTCCACTGCTCAGGCCAGTGGATGTGGCAGCTGGAAAGGACTAAGTGGCAAGGGATGGAGGAACCTCACATGGGGACTGCACTTCACACCTGCCAGTTTTGCTTCCCCTTTGTGCCGCAGAAGTCTGCTGTGCTGGGGTGAGGCTCTGGGTTACCTGTGCCGGGAAGGAGATGTCTCAGAAATTTCAGCGAGATGCTAATGCCAGCCTTCTTGCTGCCCCTCTGGCTGGAGCCTCAAACCTGGCCACACCGTGTGCTTTCTCTGGCTTCCTCAGTCCCTAAGCAGCCTTTCTGGCCTGGGCCACCCTCCGTGTAGCATCCATCCTGCCAGTGCGCTGAGGCTCTCTGCCCTCAGAAAGCTTCCTGCCTGAGGGACTGGCAATCACACTGACAGAATCTCTGGAACGCCCCAGCTGAACATTTGCTCTGAGAGCTTTAAGGGAGAAATTGCTGCACAGCAGTTTTGCCATCAGACCCAAATCCGTACGGAGGTGTTCCTCTGCGTCACTAGGTTACCTGTTCCATCCAAATTACAGGTCGCTAAAGCTACGCTTAGCTTCACGCTCATGAGTTCCAGGGAAGGATATGTTTGTCGGGTCTGATGCCTCCACCAGCGAGCAGAAGTCCTGAGAGTTTCACAGACTCTGAGGTCCTTTCTCTCCTCCTTTCTTCTGGGTTAGATGCCAGGAGCTCAGTTTGGAAAATGACAGTAATCTGGCTGGGATATACGATGGTGGTGTCATACAGGACATTCCCATCGTGTTTGCCGCTTCTTACAAAAATGATCCCTATCTCCTATTCCAGAGTCTGCTGGAGAATGTGGCACAGATTTAAAATAAAATATAATAATAATAATTTAAAAAACTAGTCTGCGTCCATGGGGAAAGCACTCCAAAGAAAAGCATTTGCCGAGGAAGAGCATTTACTCTGCTTCAGGCAGGATCGGAAGTAATTAAAGATCCTAATGAAGCACTGGGATTGGGCACACTTTGGGGAAGAAACTGATACCTCGGGAAAGAGGAATCTCAGACCTGAGAACAAGTGGTTCCAGGAGAGGGGGTTGGTGAGATTTCACTCTGGAGGTGAAGGCGTGGAGGTAGTTTTACCTTCTTGTTGGCTTAAGGCAAGAGAGAAGCAGAACTGGTGCTGCTGGTGGAGTGGATTCTTCCTGTCAAACCAAAGCACCTTCACAATTTTTCTGTAGACATGGAGATGAAGGTAGTTTTACCTTCTTGTTGGCTTAAGGCAAGAGAGAAGCAGAACTGGTGCTGCTGGTGGAGTGGATTCTTCCTGTCAAGCCAAAGCTCCTTCACAATTTTTCTGTAGACATGGAGATGAAAAGTAATTCAGCTCTTGGCAGCCTCGCTGGCAGCCCAGCTACATGTGGGTGGGTGGCTCTGGGCCTTTGGCCAGTTGTGTCGTAAAAGTTTGAAGCACCAAGTAAGAAGCGTACTCGAGCTCCTTCTCCAGTCACGACGGCTGGCTTACCTGTGATGCTCCGAGAGCCTGTCCCGGGAGGGTGGGGACCCTGGGGAGTGTGCTGTGACGGGCTGCAGCAGCGCCCTGTGAGCAGCACGGGCTGGGGGTGCTGGGAGCTGTGCTAACCCTCTGCTGGATTTGCAGGGAAGAAAGCTCGGATGTAGGATCCTCAAGGCAGTGAGTTGTTCCGCTGGCCAGCAAAGAGTGAGTTAAGGAGTCAGAGAAATACCAGTCATCGTCTGGAGAGAGGGAGATGCAAACAGAAATTGCTGCCCCAGCCTTTGGACACGTCCCCAGTTTGAGCAGCAGTCTGGTTTGTTAGAGGAAGGTCAGTACCGTGGGATGGGGAAAGGAGTGCGAGACTAAATACTTGGGAGAAGGGGGAATGTGTCTTATGTCCATGGCCAGGGTTGGAGCACAAATCCAGGAACTGGCTATGGCTCTGGCGTTTGAGCCTAGAAGTACCAAGAGCTTTGGCAGAAGGAGCAGTCGGCTGGAGGTGGAGGCGCAGAAGGAACCCAGCTGGCCTGAGCCAGCCGTTCTGCCCATCAGATCGGGGGTCAAACGCGGCTCTCTGGTGTGACCCGGTTCAGTTCCAGGAGTGAGTATGTGACTGTGAGAATGAGAGTGCAAATGCGGGCTGGAGAGGCGAGTTAGCCAATGCGCCTTTGCTGCTGCAGTTTTCCTCCGTATCGGTTACTCATTTACGAGGAAGACTGTGTGCCTGTCTCCTGTCTTTGTGAAAGCCTTAGCCCTCGTGGTGGGGAGGTGGGGAGTGAGGTTTTGAAAATTCCGTACGATAGCAAAGCAGAGATTCTTCAGGGGCAGGCACAGCATCTGCCCAAGGCAGCTTCTGAGGTTGACTAAGTGGATAAAGTAGAGGGATTTCAGTGGTGATAATGGTCTGTGATGGTATTTAATGGAGATGGTGGAGGGGTTGTTATTTCTGGCAGGTTTAACCATCCTGGGTGCATGACCTTGCAGAGCCCAGCCCAGATGGCTGCTGGCCAGCTGCTACAGGCGCAGGGTAGGACCACTCTCACCTGATGAGAAATAGGTAACAAATAAGGTATCATGGTGGTTACTTGTTCCAAATCCTATTTTGCTGAGAGGTACCTGTGCCAGGATGGGCTGGACAGTCTGTCAGGCGACACATTCTCATTCTGGCTCAGACAAATTTTCCCCTTCTGTGCCTGTGTAGTCTAAATACTGGGCATTCAGCCTGACCTTTGTCTGGCATTTCAAGGGACAGTCCGAGCAGTGCCAGCATCGTCGTGAGAGAAGCGCTGCATCCTGGTACAAAAATAGGAGCGTTTGCTTTTCACGGGCAGCTCAAGATGGATCTGGAGATGACAGGACCGGGCTTGCCTCCCCTACAGCCCACCGACATCAAGCATTTGCTTTGTAATAGCCACTGCCCAGGGCCTGATTTCTGTGCAGGCTCTGTAGGGGGGCGGAGGCCAGAACAAAAAGAGAAAGGTTTTAGGGTTTGCTTTCTCAAAGGCAGTTCATTCTGCTCCGTTGTGCATGTGCTGGTGGAGTGCAGCAGTGGAGGGGATGCCACGGCTTCGTTCGGTGCTCTAGCAGACTAATGGACCTTGTCAACTGCAGCACAACATGGATACTGTTGAAAAGGGAGGACTGATTGAAGCCCCCACCATCCCGGCATTCCCCTGGGCTCTTAACCCCATGTTGGAACTGAGCAGCCTAGCGATGCCTCCTCCCAGTCTGCACAATTAACATGTCTTGTCACTAATTGATTCCTGTGGTGCTCACAGGACAATTAGAATTTAAATTGCCTTTTACAAAGGTCATGAAAACATGATAAAAGACGAATCTATTAGGAAGGATCACTCAGGAGTCTCTCTCCTTTTCCACAGTGCTGGCTGTGGTTATCATACAGACATGAGTGAGGGGAGCTGGGAGAGCAGTTCAGCCTTGGATTCGTTTCTTCTCTGTTGTAGTTCATGGCAGAGGCTCAGCCCTTTGTTACTTGTGAATATTCTTGCAATGAAGATGACATTTAATTTTTTTCACTACCTTTTTTAGAAGGGTTTTGTGTCTGTGTGTGCTATCCCTCGTTGTCTTCTGATACATGTTAAAATAAATGGTATTTTATTTCAATCTTGAATTCACTGCGGGATGGGGGGGAACCTGTTTGCAATGGAGAGCAAAAAGATTTGCCTTCCCAAGGTAGTTGTCCTAGTACCAGCCTGAGTTTATTCCCAGAGGGTGGGGCAATGGATTAAAACCGAACGTGGCTCCCTGGGAAGCAAAGGCTGTGAGGGGAGAGGGCAGCTGGAGCTCTGTCAGCTCGAGGGTGCATGTGAGGATCTGAATACGTGGCTCAGCAGTACTGAACTTTCTGTAAGATAGTCCTCAGGAAAGAGGTCCTAGAAGAGAATGCGTGAATCCAGACGTGTGAAAACATCGCTTCTGAACTCATGCTTGCAGCTTTCCTTGTCTACGGCGGATACTTCCAGGAATGGCATTAATGACTTCAGAAACCTATGGAACTCCTGCCGTCACATCTGGGTGGAGCTGGGCGCAGACCCTGCGTACGGGCGCCTGTAGCATCGTGGCTTGGCAAGTCTGAGCGTACCCTCCAAAGTGGAATATGGCGGTTTGGGGTGACCTCAGATTGGGAGCTGGCATTTGCTGGCAAACAGGAATATACGTCTGCATCACCCTCAAACTCCAACAGTGGGAAGAGATTTAAGGCCTCGGGTGCCATTTTTAAGGCAATGTCTTGTAACGGCAGCAAATGAGCCTGGAGTGGATCTCGGCAGGTTACCCAATTCGTCTATCTTCCGCAAGGCAAGATCAGCTCTACCTGTCCCCCTTGTCTATTAACCAGGGAGCAGTGTGCCGGTGCCTTTGCTCTGTGGGGTTTGGGGTGGGGGGTGGATGTAGCATGTCGCCCCCGGCCCTGCCTCAGAGGCGGCGTTCTGAGTTAGCTGTATTGCAGCACTGGGGCGGGGAAAAGCAGTCTGAAGTCCTGTAGTTCGGTCAGTTTTGTTCTGTCACAGATGCCCCAAGTGTGGGGATTGACAGGGAAAACAAAGTTTGGGAGCCACTACTGTGGTCCAGAACCAGCCTCATGTAGCTCCAGCAATATTTCAGGCTGAGAGAGAAAATCTAGCCAGAAGAGCCAATTGCACGTCCCCTCCTATCCCAGTGGCGTGCCCATTATAAAGAAACCGGTTGGCTATTTGAGAAACTCATGTCCTTTCCAAGTCCTGCCTTTGACTTCTTGCTATTCTGGTTATTGAAACTGATTTTGCGCTCCAGGCATGGGATTTTCCATTGCCAAGTTTAATGTCGGAGATAATAGAAATTATGTTTCAGCTCGCCCATAAATCTCAGGGTTGTTTGCGCTCAGATGACTGGACAGTAAGTACAGGTGAAATTGCTCCTGAGATTGTTTCAGTAGAAGTGTATTATTGTCGTAAGGTTTTATAAAGTGCATTTAACTGGTTTACACATTTTTCTAGCAGTTACTGGGTAGTCAGGTGTTTGGGTTTTTTTAATTAGAATAAATATAACCCTCTAAGCGAGGCATCTAATTTCTCTTCTTGACAGTGTGGTAAATCAGCTGGCTCTGGAAGCAGGCCAAAGAGCGAGCAGCAAGACCGCCCGGCAGTTGGGTGTACCCCTCCGCTGCGCTTGTCCTGCAGGTTTGTGCCCCCAGAAGCCGACCTGTGCAAAAGATGCCAGGGATGTCTCTGCTTCTGCACACCCCTCCTCAGGAGGGGCACGCAGCAGGCTTTGTACCGACTGCAGCACAGCCGGGGCTGCGCCGAGCCTTGCCATCGTTAGTCAGTGCACATAGGACCGGGCTTTGAAAAGCTTGGGAAAGAATAAGCAGAGGTGAATCTCTTGAGCTCTGAGGGCACAGCAGTCTGCGAAGGTTTCTTCAGCTCCCAAGAGCTGATGGAGATAATGGTGTTAGTGTCAGGCCCACAGAGATCCGTTACTGAATTGTGGCCTGAAGGCACTCTAGCCTTTTGAGCCCCCGTGTCCTAACCTCGCAGCTTTTTCTGCTCCCAGGAGGAAGAAGGACTTGCTGTTCCTTTGCAGAGTGTGTGAGATAATCTCACTTGCTCTACAAGGATAAAGGAGTGGGAGGAAGGACTCCGGAGCGATGGAGGGGCTAGAGTCTACATCCGCTTCAGCTAGGGGCTGCTCTGGTGAGATGCGAGTCTGCCCAGCTCTGCAGTTCTCACCTGGGCGACAGCCCCATGATCTGCAGGCCTTGATCAGCTTCCCAAGCAGCTCTGGGTAAGGCAGCCAGCTGGCTGCCAACCAGCCCTGCTGCCATCTGCTGCGCTGCGCCTCTGTTGTGTCTGGGCCCTGGGTGCCAGGGATGCTGCCATAGCTCCTTCCTGAGGGAAGCCCAAGCCCCGGTAATTCAGGCGTTCTTCGGACAATGTTCTCCCTGCAATAAAGTGCCAGCCTCAAGCTGCCAGGGCGTGCTGCGTGGTGGTTGGAGCATGGCAAGGAGCGGAATTGTGTGCAAGACGTTTCTTACGTGGCTCCCTAGCTGCCCTGACCCCGTGTTCTATGCTTCGCACGTCTCATGCCCTTGGCTCAAGGAATATCATCAGTGTGCGTCAGGTAGTGCCCAGCATGGTGAAGCCTCAGCTTGAGCTGGTGCTTTAGGCATTGCTGAACAGTTAAAAATGATGCACTTAGCTTATTTTTGCGCTTGCATGCATTTGGCAGTGTTGCTTTGCTGTATTACATCGCTTCCCTCCCAGAGATCTAAACTTCGGCTGGGAGCAAAGGGGCTTAATTTATTTCTTCCTTACCTTGCAGGGGTTTGGTGAAGCTCTGCTGGCAAAAACTTGTAAATTGCTTGGAGATCATTAGAGGAAAAGTGCTGTAGAAGAGCAAAATATTATTTATTTATGTGCCTCTGTCTTACAGTGGCATAAATATCAAGGTTTTAATTGTGCAGACTTGTAATCTGAGTAACTTCCTGGGTCTTTTATTTTCTTTTCTCTTTTTCCTTCTTTGATTGCCTTGGTAAATAATTTCATGAAGCAGTCACCGCACAAAGCGATGCAGGAGGGGTGTTTAATGCACGTCTGTCAGGGATAGAAGGCGATGGGATGCCACGGTATGACTTTCAGCTTTCCTTTGGCTGCTCTAATCTCTACTGCCTCAGTCTTATCCTCTGCATCTAAACTTGCTTTTCCTCTGCCCTTGTTTAAAATCTCACCTCTGCTTGTGAGAGGAGTGCGTGAAACAGTATTACAGGGATGAACAGAGATCTTACATCGCAAGGGGCTCCAGGTCGCTTCCTCAGGAGTACACAGCCGTGAATTAACTCTAGCTGTGCCTGCAAATTTGCTTTATACCCACTTTTGGGCAGGACACGGACAATGTGACTGAAGGGCAGAGGGAGAAAATCCTTCTCATCCCAGCTTTGGCTGGCAGGGGGAGGTGGCTGCACAGCCTGCCTCCCTCTCCAGACCACATCAGCGGTTGCCTCTGCAGCTGGTTTGAAGTGGCAAGACTGGGTGTGAGCCAAGTGTTGATACTCTAGGAGGAGTTTGACCAGTCAAAACGCAGTTAAATGTCTCTTGCGGAAGTGCTGAAGTCAGAGTTTTCCTCTGCATCTGAGACCTGTCTCCAGATGGGTGATATTAGGGGCTTCTCAGCTGCCACCTCGCCCATCCCACTGGGACTGGGCTGGGATCCTTCGGGTACTCACGGTCCCTGCGCAATCCCTGAGATTGTGAGGAAGCAGCAACTGCTATTGCAACAGGCTGAGCTGCAGTGGCGGCTGCCAGATGCTGTGCCTGGTAGGATGGTTTCGAGTTCTGCACAAAGAGTGATATCAGACACTGCGGTGTGTGGGCTTCACACCAAACCCTTTGTGCAGTGTTTCTAACGTGCGATGAGGAAATTCCTTCCCTCTTCCTCTCAATCTCTCTCTCTCTGCCTGTTTTGTCTTTAACTGCCTCAAAACCGTGGCGAGGCTCAGCCGGCTCCTGTTTTCCCAAGCGGATGGGCAGCCAGCTGCTCGCTCGTGCATTTCTAAGCTCCGGGTTAGGCTGTTCTAATACATTGTTCATAGGCCTCTGAGATTACCCCATTCCATACAAAATTCAGCAGAAGCAGCAGCAATTGTGTGTGTGTGTGTTTGCTCCTTCCCACCTCTGGCAGATCAACACCAACTTTGTAATGTTTGCATTGGCTGCCAGTGAAAAACAGCACTGATCTGGAGACGTTCTTCTGGGGCATGAGATAGAACCACACAGTGCTCTCCCCTCCACGTCTCCCACGCTTCTCATACTCCCTGCTCCTTCCCAAGCGTGCTGTGGGATTCTGATGGCTGTAACACAACCATCTCATCTCGAACTCTAGGGGATAAATCCCGTATACGGCAGCACTGCCAGGCAGCCTTCAGGTGGGGTGATGAGCATGTCTCCAGACAGTCCTAGGGTACGGTACCTCAGGTGTGGTGGTCAGATGATTTCTCTGTGCCCACTGCAAAGCCACAGAGACAGAGAGAATATCTACTGTTGTGACCTTCACACTGAGGCCGTCGCTGAAATCCCTGATCCTCCCAGGGGTGGCCTTTCAGTTGGCAGCAGAATTTAAAGCTGCGTCTGACTTAGCCTTCAGTTGTAACCATCTGCCTTTTTTGCGGCCTCAGACAGTCTCACTTCCCATTCAATTAGCAGCATTCCCCAAGGGACTCAATTATGCCACCTGAGGGAGAAGAGGGGGAGCAAACGGTCCATGCTTCAAGGGAGAAAAAGGAGGGTCAAGTCCTAATTCAAGCACAGTGACGGGCTGGCCTTTCCTCCTGAGACAGCACTAACGCTTTTGAAGAGGGGAAGTCAGTGATATCTGCTGCTGTTGAGACAAGCATGACTTCCAGAGGCTCCACGAGTAAGCGTGAACGCATCTGCAAGTGCTGAGGGCTGTGAAATGTGCACCAGGGGAAGATCTCCAGTAACGACTGCCCGTTACACGGGCAGTGTCAGTCAGTACAAGTCCTGGCCCCATGAGCTATGCCAATGATCTTCAGTGCCAGTGATTCACACCCCTCTGGTTTTTTTCAGATGTGTAGTCGATATTGAAAACGTGTATTTTAAACCTTAAAAGGTCTTTAAAGAGCTGTGTTTACGTTTACAGAAAGGAGATCCATGTTTCAAAGGTATAGATGAACCAACGTCGAAGTGCAAAAGGAAAAGAACCAGCACGTTTCTTGACTCTGTGAAGGTTTGAGATGTATTTTGAAACCTGGACAGACTCTTTGCAATGGGAAATGGTTTCCGGCATGCATTGCAGCTGAGATTTCCAAAGATTTTTGCAACACAACCACAAGCTGGAGCTTGGGGAGATCGTGGCGTTGGACTGTATGTGTGGGAGCAACAGCAGTGACGTTGTGCTGCTGAATGCTGTTCATTCAGCAATTCATCAATGACAGTGCTGCTGCGTTCACCGCGAGAGCTTTCGTGTTGCAGGAGGGAGGTGTAGCATGGGGGTTATAGGGGAAGGTGGTGTTCGCAAGGATGCCCTCAGGAGCATCTGTGAAGGTAGGGACAAAGGCCGGGCCTGGTCTGTACCTTTTTGAGGATGTGCCTAGAGTTGGCTGAATTAATACATCAAACAAACCCCGATTAACGCTCAGGGATTCTGTCTCAGCTCGAGATCCTTGGCCAAGGAAGTGATCTCTGTGCCTTCCACGTGCCTGCGATGGCCTCTGGCCTTGCCTTTGAGCCTGGTGCTGAAGAGGTTGAGATGGATCAGTGCAGCGGGGATGGAGACTGGTTGTGGGGCCTCACTCGTGCAAGGCTTGCTAGAGTTGCAGAGTTATTGTCTAGTACGAGAGCTGGTGTGGACCGGTCAGTAGCCTGGTGCTGAAGAGGTTGAGATGGATCAGCACAGCAGGGATGGAGACTGGTTGTGGGGCCTCACTCATGCAAGGCTTGCTAGAGTTGCAGAGCTACTGTCTAGTACGAGAGCTGGTGTGGACTGGTCAGTGATACCACCCTGTTCTGCCCAGCCTATCTCTGAGCCAGGCCTGGGGGCTCAAAAATGTCTGTGTGATCAGGCTGATGTGACTTCCGGGGCCTGCCG
>NW_010397062.1:58117-67616 GCF_000710305.1 Buceros rhinoceros silvestris | reverse complement strand
ATACCTCCCTGTTCTGCCCAGCCTATCTCTGAGCCAGGCCTGGCGTCTCAAAAATGTCTGTATGATCAGGCTGTAGTGACTTCAGGGTCCTGCCTACTCGGCTGCCCCTCACAGCCCTTCAAGTGATGGTTGGTAACTGATCCCTTCAGTGAGGGGACTTGGAAATGATTATGAGACTTCTTAAGGTGAAGTGCATGGCGAAGCCTGCCCGGAGCGCTCACGTGGCCATCTGTGATCACGCCTGGTGTACAGAATCCCAGAGGCGGTAATTTTATCTGGGTTCTTGGTAAAAATAGTGGCACCCGTCAGTATGTTGTTGTGCTTGGCTGTTGCTGGCAGAAGACCTGTGGGCAGGCTGAGGAGCCTGGTGGTAAAAACAAGCTGTCAGGACTGAGGAGTCTACCAGCCTTCAAACTGGGGCTGAACTTAATGACGGCCCCTTGAGCGTGGCTCAGCTTGGCGCTCCCAGCCAGGTCGGTGCTGCAGGCATACCCACGTTTATGACTGGAATTAATTGCTTTTGTGTCAAAGAGGAGATAGAATAAGGCAAGAGGGAGAAAGAAGAGGGGCTGTGGTACCGACCTGGTTCTCCTAGCTGGAAGAGCTCTGCAAACCCGTGTGGTGGCTGCTGCTGTGCTTGGCTGAATGCTGCTGCAGTGGAAGGCAGCAGTGAAATGGTTAAGATGCATTGGCCAGGCTGCTTTAGAAATCCAGTGTGGGAATAACAGGCGCTCTTAAGACTGGGACTAAATTGTAATGACAGGCTTATGTGGACAAAGCCAGTGGGGAGACTTTAATTTCACCAGTGCTCAGGAATGGAAAAGAAATGAGAGCTGGCACATGATTCTGTTTCCACTTATGAAGCACCCATCTGCCTTCTTAAAATTCAATTTACGGGAATGGTGAGTAAGGCCGGGCCAGTTCCTGGCCATTAGCATCCCAGCCGCCTTGTAGTGTCGATAGCATGCATTGGGAGGGGGACATCTCTCAAGCAGGATTGGCAGAAATTGATATTAATAAATGGATCTAATATTCCTAAATTTGTATTCCTTCCCAAGACTGGCAGCGACCTCAAAGGGCAGAAGAAATAATAAGTAAAGGCCTAATTCATTATTTATAACCAGGCAAACCAGGGAAGTAACTCTGGGAGATTACCCGGATAATCCAACATTAGCATCTTGTTTCAGAGGTCTTTATTAGGACTCAGGAAAGGCTTCTGGGAGAGGGAAGATGGTGCAGTAAATTTGCATGCTCGCCTTTGACCCTGCCTAGTGCCCTGGCCTTATAATTTACTTTGGGATGTGTGTGAGTTTAAAAGAAAGATAAACACTGCTGGGTGAAGAGGGAGGAGTGGCGGCTGAAGAGGGGCAGCCCCGTTTTAAGCTGCTTGGAGTGGATTTCGAAGTCATCAGCAGAGCTGCCCTTGCAGCCATGCGCCAGGAGCAGCGTCCAGCAGCTGCCGCCTCCTCTCTTGCCTGCTTTATGGGGCCAGACAAATTTTGGGAGGTGCTCCTCAATCTGGTAGACTCTGTTTTACAGAATATTATCCTAATGGGGTTTTTGGTTTTTGTTTCTGTGCCTGAAGAGGTTTTGAATGGTCTCAGGTTGCAGGAATGAAACCAGCTAAAAGGTCATGAGTGTTTGCAGGAAGATGTAGACCATCAGAAGATGCAGGACAGAGGGGCAGACCCTCCTTCGGAGATTCCCAGCTTGGTGTTGCGGATGTGGAATGTTTCAGTAGGTTATGGGAAAGGAATTTAATGCACATTCAGTCCTGGTAATGCCTTCAGCTCTTTATGCTTTGCCGAGCAGCCCTTTACTGTGTAAAGAGGTTTGCTTTCCTGGGCTGATGGCACGGGGAGGGGAGATGCGCTTCTTGGGAACTGCGTGGGGACTCCCCTCTGGATGGGTTTTTGATGGGGGCTGTTCCTCATCTTAAGTCTTTGCGTTCGTCATTGGTTCAGATATGCGGGCAGAGGGTTCAAACAGGGGCAGAGCAGGCTGTCAATAGCTTATAGAGTAGCAGGGCATCTACTTTGCATTTATATTGTTCCTTCCCTCCGAGGGTCCCCAAGCGTTCCCAAATACTAGCTAATCCCCCCCCGGCACCTGCCAGGTAGGCGCAGTCAATAATAAGCCCATGTGAGACGAGGAGGGCTGAGATGGAGCAGTTGAACGGTTCCGTAACTGATCAGCGTCAGTGCTGGGAATAAAGCCCAGGACTCCCAGGTGCCAGTCCCTGGCTCCCGTGCTCTCTGCTGCCTCTCTGTCTGAGCAGATTTACCCATCCCTGATAGGCAGCAGATCAGCTCACCTACCATGTCTGCATGCACAAATTTCCTTTAAACACTAGCTGTCAGCGGGCCTTTTTGTGAAATTACGCACGGAGGAAAGGGAGAATATTGCCATCTGGGATATCATATCAGCACTTCTAGAGTTATTTGGTACAGGATGTATCCAATTATAAATGAGCTAGAAGCCTACGGTCTAACAAAAGCAGGTGGAACCTTATCAGCAGCAATGAACAGTTTAGGAAAGGAGAGCTAGCAGGATTATTAACCCTCCTGAAATAGAGTCTGTCTTTCAGAAGGGAAAATAATAATGTCCATAACTGAAATAATTAACAGAAAAACAATTTGCAACACTTACTTAATTAAATGAATAAGAATATGCTAATGCGGAGTTAAGACTGCACAAAGGCATCTACTACGTTGCATGCTAAGTATGCAATTTTCATACGCTCATAACTTTGTTAAATCAAAGCCAAATGTCTCCCAATTTAGGCAAGCACAGACTCCTCACTGAGAATCCGTGTGCCAGGTTTCAAGCACCAGCCATGCTTTCTGACTAGAAGGCTTTGGGGTTATTTTGGGGGGGGGGTTGTTTGTTTTTGCCCCCCAAGTGTGTTTTTCATCACTGCGTGATGAAAAACTGCTGCAGTGATTTTTCTGAGGTCATTCAAAACACTCCTCAGCTCTGGGAAAGCACTAGATTGTGAAGCAGTTTTTCAAAAGTGTGTGGAGACGGTCTGGGACCGAGGAGTGTCTCCTGGCCATCCCTGCTGCGGGTGCTGGCAGCTCCGTCTGCAGTAAATGTTCCGTTCGGAGAATTGCATTAGTACTGCACAGTGTGCCTGGAAGCAGTGGGCACCGTCCTGCTGCCGGAGCCGCGCTGTGACTCCAGAGAGACCTGCTAGCAGATGGGACCTGCAGTACTAGCTCTTGCTAGTGTTGTGGTACCAGCTCTGTGCCACCGTATCTGCCCCAGCTTGTCCCCTTGCTGATGTGGCCTTGTCATTTTAGCTAAGGGCTGGCAGGAGAGTAAAACCCAGTCCCCTGAAAGGGCTTATGCCCTTTGAAAGCTGCTTTTGGTATTTTCTGTTCTGGGTTTCCTCCCTCGCTGACACAGGTACGTTTCGGAAGGTGCAGGTGGTGGTTTGCCTGTGTGCGTTTTCTGGTACCAACCTACAAACGCTACCTAGTGACACATGAAACGTTCTAATAACCTTCATGGGGCAGTGTGCGTTTTTGGGGACCTGCTTGCCTTGGGATGAGAACTCTTTGGGGTTTAGGTTTGCTGTCTCAGGGGTGAGGACATGCCATTCACCACAGAAGTATTTCCAAACAAACAGGACCCGAGAGTGAGCCCTACTCTGGGTTAACATTATTTTAAGTCAAACATACCTCCTTACGTTGGCAGTGAACGCTGAATACTGGAGCTGACAAGCCGGCGTGATAGCAACAACATTTTTCTGGAAAATGCTATTATATACAGCCTGGGAAACCATGTTCTGGATGCATCAGTATCTGCTTAGGAAGGCAGTTCGGGCCTTTTGAACTGATTCCTCCTATTGCAGAGCTCTCTGCTGAGAGTCCCCATGGCGTTCCTTACACCCACGGCTCTTTTATGCCCAGAGTCAGCTGCTGAACAACTGGTTCTGGGGTTGGGAGTAGGGGATTTGGTTAGGAAGGGTGGACTGAATGATGGAAGGACACATGATGGAAGGGCTGGGGGTCTTTCCAGGATGAACACGAGCTGCTCTTCCTCCTCTGCTGTTCACAACACCCAGGCTGACTTCAGCAGGTGGGGACTGTGGGAGAAAAATGACAAGAGTGTGGGAAGAGGAGTGTATGGTTCTTGTGCTTTCTTTGCTGAGCTCTGGGCTTACTTTTGCCTCCTTACGAGAGGGTTGGGAGAGAAATTCCTGCTAAAGTCCCAGGCGCAGGGATTTCAAGGGAAGAATACAGCAACAAGAGGGAGGAGAACACGTGAGACTCGGTTTTAGCAGCTCGTTTGAGTCAACGTGACCCAAACCAGAAGGCTCTGGCTCTATCTCAGAATGACTTATTCCCATGCTGCCAAAAAGCACACTTTTGCGTATGCTCTCTGCTGCTTCACGGCTCTTTTAAGACTGAAATGACAGAGAATTCTTTCCCGTGGTGTGTGATTGCTGGGGTGGCAGGCTGTTTGGTAGGTCTAACACACCATAAGCGCAGGTGCTTAGGTAAATATCGCCTCTTCCTTGCCTGAATCAATACCCATGCTGATCACTTTGTAATTTGATGTGCTTTGATGAGAGAAGAGGGTGCCGTTTTCTATTTCACAGTAATTTGGGAATATCTCTTTCTTCAGATTGTTTTGCTTTAATGGGACTCTGGCCCATATTCTGCAAATAACCCTGAAGTTTTAAATAGTTAAATGTAGTTGGCCAAATCCTTCCCTTGGAGATACCCATGTAGTTCCCACGGCGTGGCTGAGAACCCAGAACGCATTTCAGAGGACAAGCTGAAGCCCAACAGAGCCATTTCACTCCAGGCATAACACTGTTCAAAGTCAATGGAAGCATGATTTGAACACATTGTGTTTAGATTTTTACAAGTGTTTTTCTATATTCCTTTATTTCCAGGCTGGAATCCAACAATGTGAATGCCAGGCAGAAAATCGCCTTTTTCTTCTTAACTCTTTGTTTGCAGTGAGCTGTACGTGTGTTTGGGGAGCGTAGCATGGTGACGGTGGGATGTCACAGGAGCAAGGTGGGGTTGTGTTCAGGACACTGAAACTGGAGAGAGCAAAGGGTAGGAAAATAGGCTTGGGTTTTTGGATTGCCTTGATTCGCTCCCGTTGAAGCTGGCTGATAAAGTCGGCTTCCACAGTGGCAGAGCGAAGCTGGAGTGGAGGGTTGGAGTGTCTTGGAAAAAATCTCATGGCTTTCCCAAAAAGGTCTGTTTCTGACCAGTTAAAATAATTTTCCTTCCAGGCTGGCTGATGAGGTCAGCTGTAAGTGCTGGTAGCCCCATTCACATTGGCTCGACATAGGTTAAAAATTCTCCAAGGGGAGACACTGGCTAGTGCTTGTGTCTCTGTGGCAGTTGGCCTGGGAGGCACCTCGGCTGGGTCAAGCTGCCTCCACCCTGCAAACTCTGCCTGCATCCCCACGGCTTTCCTGTTTGGCCTCTCTTGCTGTGTGTATTTGGGGCTTTTTTTGCATAGTTCTGTGTGCTGAGATGCCGTGGGAGGGTTTTTTTGTGGCCAGCTGTAGGACAATGTGTCTCTTCAGAGAAACTAAGAAAAGGCTTTGGAGGGCTACCAAGATGGGAGTGATTTGGACTGCTGAGAGAAAGTGGTAGATGGCATCTAATCGTCACCTCCACAACAAAGATGTGTCCAAACTTGGGCCGAGAGCTGTCCGTGTAGGCAACGGAGCATTTTATGCTAGATCCTGGGTCAGAGCAGCCCGGTGTGTGCTGTGCGCGTGCTTTAATTGCACGGCTCTCTTGAGGTTCAGGCTGTCTTGGGAAATGGCGTAGTGCCCGTGCGGTTCTGCGTTAAGAGCAGCCTGAGATGGAAGTCCAAGGTGGTCAGTGCAGTTGGGCATGTACCGAGTGTCTGGGCATGTGCAGCAAGTCCTATTCTTGGACATTAAAAAAATACTCTTGGCAAATTCAGCTGTCTCCCCAGCAACTGGCTAGGTGACAGGAAAATTGGCCAGACAGATTTCCAACTGGCATGGTGGCAACCCTGATTTAGGATGAATATTCCCTGTCAGATTTATCTGGAAGCTAGAAATACCTACCTCTTGGTCTCTCCTCATGTACTTCTCATTGTTTTGCTGCCTACTTCTGGCTGTCCTATTTTCCAACAATTTAAGGGAACTGTTGGCTAGGATGAGGGGAACCTGCAGTTACCCAAGACACGTGAAAGCACCTTGCTCAGCGTTCTGCACTCAGACTGGCTCCCATAGGAGAGTCTCATGCCTTGGGGATGTCCCTGCTTCCCTGTGCCATGGTGGGCTTGCTTTGGGTGGCTGAAGACTTGTCCGCCTCTCAGTGAGCAGTTTTGCGAGAGACCTTGCTCTCTGCAGGACCCTCGGGCTGGCAGCATGGGTGGCTGGCAGGGCACAGGAGTCGGTGTGGAGTGCGGCTGCACTGTGGAGATGCTATGGGTGCAAAGACCCGGGGCAGGTGTGCCCTGGTAGGACTGTTTTGACAGGGCAGGCATTTAAAGCCTGTGATAACTGTGTGGAGAGAGAGAAATTAAGCCGATTCTGCTAGAGAGAGAAGTGGCTGTGAAGCTCTCTTGGGTCCTTTAGATTCTCTTCCTGTCCAAGCTGTGCTCTGGAAGAGCTCTGAAGTTAGAGGGGACTTTGGCACAGGTTGTGCCCCTAAACCAGACTCCCCTTCTGCTTCTGGGCTGCGGCTGCCAGGTACCGAGGCAGGGAGAGGCAGCTCCAGCTGCCGGGTGGGGACCAGTGGCGCCTCCCGAGCAGCGGCAGCTCTGTGCCCTGGCTCTGTGCAGCCCTTTGCTGCCATGGTGGTGGTGCAGAGATCGCTCCCAGGGTCCCAGAAATACCCCTGGGCACTGCTGTGTGCCCTGTGCATTCCCCAGGGCTGCTGGGGAGTCCTGCCGTGTCTAGTCCTCTCTGCCCTTAATCCATGGGGTCACTCTTTGCTTTTCCTTCCTATCCTGCTGTACCCCGAGGAGGAGTCGCCCCCTCTGCCTTTGGGCAGCTGGAGGAACAGAAGACAACTGTGAACTCAGAGCTTGATATTGCAGCTTCTCGGCTGTCGGTTTGTGCCAGGCCTTTTTTGATGGACGTTTGCTTGGGAGATCTTTAGAGGCTGAGCGTACTTGGATACTAGCAAGGAAAAATCATCAAGCTGAAGTGTTGTAGCTCAACCCAAACCAGCACGGTTGTTATGGGGAGAGGCAGCGCCCTCTCCAAGCCTGGGCTGGAGAGGGGCTGGGCTTGCCCCGTGCAATTTCCTCTTTGTTCAGCCTAAAGGCCTTCAGGAAAATGCCAGACACACTCCACTGACCTCCTTGTAGTACATCCCAGAGCTCTACAATCTGATATTAATTACAGCAAAGCTCTATATTAAAGCAGAGATTTGCCAAGTTACCATAGGGCTTTCAGTGCTTGATTCACATTAATTTAAAGTGGAACTAGATATTCCCTCAAGCAGCTTTGGAAATCTCACAAAACCGGGAAGATCGGAGTTTGGCTGAATATGCCCTGTTCAGCCGGGGAGCTGTCTGGGGGTCACCCGTGTGGTGTACAAAGGGCTGTCCACGCTGCTCGTTGTTCGCTCTGTCCTTTCCTTTCTCCCCTGTGCTCTCCACATGCTCCCAGCTCTATCACCTTTAGCTCTATTGCTTTATAGAGACCCCAAAAAGTGGCGACACCTCCATATGCAGGTATCCAAGTACCCTGGAAGTTGCTAGGAATAAAATTCAAATACCTGCAGCAAGAGCTGGTCACAGTCACAGAGCCCCGGCTCAGCACCCTGGTGCCATCTGGGTCACCTCTCTAAATGTCCAGCAGCAAAATCTCTTCCTGGGGTTCTCAGTAGAGGAGATGACGCCTCTGTGATCCCAAGATAGATCCTCCCACTATGCTGCCCGCTGAAAGTTGTCGCTTCTCTTAACCCTGCTGCTGAAGCAGGCATGGGGTCAGTGGGACACAGAGGCGCTGTGTGTGGCGTGGGCTCCAGGCAGCTGCCTGTCCTGTCTGCTCCAAAGAGGGAAGGCGCTTTCAAGTTGTGGCAGTGCTGGCCAGTGACCCCAGTCACCCCCCGAGGCACCTGCCTGTCCTGTCTGCTCCAAAGAGGGAAGGCGCTTTCAAGTTGTGGCAGTGCTGGCCAGTGACCCCAGTCACCCCTGACCTGGTTTGTTCCCCTGCTTTTGCTGTCAGGACCCGTTTTTTTCCGCCTGGCTCAGTGCTGTGGGACTAGACCCTTGTTGCCCGGCCTGGCTCATGGCCACCCTCTGCTTCCAGGCTTGTCTGCCTTTAGGAAAGAGCTGCACCTCGCTGGTGTCTGGCACCCCTTTGAGAGCTTACCCTTAGAGTAACACTGTCCCTCAAGTTAGATCCAGACAAAAAGGGCTCCAAAGCTTCGTCTCCCTCCAGGACCTAGCCCTGCGTTCGCTGGGTTGATGCGGTGTTACTGCTTGGTGACTCTGTGCCGCGTGCTCTGCGTGGGAAGAGGGGCAGGTGTCCTGGAAGGCGCTGGCGGTTGCCTGTGCTCCCAGGCTGTGCCGTGCTGGTGGCAATCCTAAGCAGCACTAAATTCCATTTCACTTCTATTTACCAAAGCCGAGGCAGTCAAATAAAGCTGTTCTGACAGCAGCGTTTAATAGCCTTGCTGTCTGCACAGCCCCGGCTTTCCGTGCTCGCTGGCAAAGAACGTGTGTTTTTAGAAAGCTGAATTTACTGTCTCAGAGCTCGATTTACAACCTAACCATCTACTGAGTACCTGTACACACAGACTGCTACAGAAGACGGTGAAGCGAGGGGGGAGGAGTTGCACGTTCCAGCAGACCAACGGGAACAGAGACTGCAGCTTTTGTGCGTCTTGGCGCGCTCAAGTCAGCATACGGAGCACTCCTCTGTCCTGGGGGCAAGGAGGAAGGCAGCGAAGGGAGGCCAAGCCCAGCCAGCAGCAGCCAGGCGTCTCTCCTCCCACAGAGCTTTTGTTTTCTGAGGTGTGGGAGGGAGATGTGACTGGGAATGTGCTGCAAGTTGCAGTGTGTGGAGCTATGCCTTGGGCAACGTCCAACAGGCTCTTCATCTCCCTAGAGCTTCACTCTGTCCTTACAACATCCTCAAGCCACCGCATTTATGCCAGGGAAGAAGTGCCAATGGTCAGTAGTGGGGGTGTTTTCAAGACGGAACGTGAGCCTCTGGGGTGTCTTTAGCCCTTGGAGTCACCAACGAGGGTGACTGGTGAGCATCAGGGCCAGCTGCAGGTTAGTAACAAGAGATCTGCTTCTGGCTCCTCCTCTCTGATGGTAGGAAAGTTGTGGCAGGGAGTATTTTCAGTGCGGTCTGCTCTGTTTCAATTCTGTCTTCTGTTTTGGCTGGTACAGCCACGCTCGTTTCTGCCTTAACAGATTAGGTGCTGTCGCCGCACACGGTTGCATCACACCCTCAGGGTGGCTGCATTTTGGTGATTCATGCTAGCCCAGAGGAGTGCCTGCTTCTCGTTCTATCAATTTGATC
>NW_010397062.1:57029-58028 GCF_000710305.1 Buceros rhinoceros silvestris | reverse complement strand
GGAAGAGGCAGTTGAACTTGTTCATACGATTACTGGAATGCCTGCATGGCAGGAAGCTGTTTGTAAATAACGTCTGTACCAATGGCCGAGCCGTCATCTTTCCGCACTGTGTGGGGATTCTCTCTTCTGCAGCTTTGATGGCTGGGCCTCTCCTTGATATTGTGGCTGACAGGGCAGTCAACTGTCCTGATGGCTTTTAGGCTCGAGCAGGAGCGGTTAAGTGTGCTGTGTGGCAGGGAAGGCATTGCAGTGTCCCTTTCGTTGCCCAACATCTACATGGAACTTCCCATCAGCGCCTCCGATAGGTTGTTAGAGACGTGTTCTGGCTAGTCTAGCTAAGGCGAAGGGTTTGCTCTTGTGTTTTCCCTGGGAGTATCTCCTATCTCCTTGGTGGGCAGAGTTGGTGTGCTGGAGACACGTGCTTCTCCGGGCCATTAAGTTCTCTCAGCACTAGGGTTCTCCAGCCTGTTTCAGGAGCAAAGTCGGTTGTAGGAAACTCATCCTCATTGCAATATAAAGGAAAAGGGGCTGATTTGCAGATCATTTTCCCAAGGACTTCATCAGCCTCTTGCTTTCTTCGTGCTGGACTGCTTGCCTTTCACTCAGGTGCACCGCTCAACTCCTCTGATTCCTCCTGCAAGTCCACACTGTCTCCCCTCCCTGCCTCTGCTCTCCCTGCTGCTCTGCTTTCTTCTTTTCCTCATGGCTGTTTGTTTTCAGGGTGCTCCTGCTGTGCCAGGCTGCTGGGTTATCTGTGCACAAGTCTCTTACAGCTCTCCTAAGTGCTCGTGCGCCAGTACATCCACGACTCACGCAGATGTGCGGGCAAGAACCCGTGGGACTGAGCGACCCTTGGCTCCACGGCCTCACGGGCAAAGGGAAGGCATCTCCCTTCTCCAGAGACCTCCCAGCCTGGAAAAGGGGCAAAGCTCCCTGAGAGCAGCCAGGAAAGAGGAGGCCGGCAGAAGGTTGGCAAAGGCACCTCTTTTCCCACCCAGT
>NW_010397062.1:56291-56897 GCF_000710305.1 Buceros rhinoceros silvestris | reverse complement strand
ACCCCAGGCCTCGGCTCAGGCTGAGGGGAGCCTTTTCGGTGGGCCTCCGAAAAGCCTTGACTCGTGCGTTAGTCACTGCTCTGCTGGGATTTCAGGAGCGCTCAGTGAGGCGGAGGGAGATGCGGGAGCGGAGCAGCTAGAAGCGGGGTGGGAAACGCAGTAGTGAGTGCTTTGGGCCAGCAGCCTCCTCTTCCCGGCTGTTTTGTAAACACTTAATCCATGCTTGGTGCCCAGTAAATTACTGCTGCTGCTGTTATTCCTGCAGTAACTAGCTCGGGGCCCCTTTGCACACACAAGACCAGATCATTGGAGCACTTTGTTTACAGTGCCACAGCACAACAGTCCGCAGTTTCCAGGTAAAGCTCTGGCTCTGCTGCACCGGAGGCGGTGGCCGAGCAGGGAGCCAGCAGCGACCTGGAGTCCTGGTACTTTTTCCTTCCCGCAGTGTTCCTTGGTCTCCCTCGCTTC
Organism: Buceros rhinoceros silvestris; assembly: GCF_000710305.1. Taxonomy (NCBI): domain Eukaryota; kingdom Metazoa; phylum Chordata; class Aves; order Bucerotiformes; family Bucerotidae; genus Buceros; species Buceros rhinoceros. The sequence goes on along the minus strand of NW_010397062.1, from coordinate 56,429 downwards.
CTCCACAGCTGGCCTAACGGACAAGATGTGTAACGTGAGCGCAGTGCTTGGCGTAACGGGTTGCTGTGACTTGCCCAAGACGTCCCATCCGTCAGGAGGGAACACGGGGGCTTTTGCCGCCCAGTCGTGTGTTTTACC
>NW_010397062.1:48739-56175 GCF_000710305.1 Buceros rhinoceros silvestris | reverse complement strand
CGCACCCCGGGATGTTTGGTTGCTGCTAAAAGCACAGCAGATGGAGCCAGGCGGCAGGTCCAGCTCCAGCTGGCTGGCAGGGAAAGGGCGAAACAGCAGCACCGGTGACCTTGCTGATTTATTCATTAGACAGTGCTCAGAAGAAGGGGAGGATTGATTTGTCTGTCAAATGCAACACCAAACCACGCGGCCTGCAAGGGGAGGACTAATTGTGCCGCTGACACAGAGGCCAGTACTGACTCACGCAGTCAAGCACCTTTTTATTATATTTTCCTGCTAGTCAGCTCTTCTTCTCATCTATTCTATTATCTTGGGCAATTTATTGATGCAAAGCCAAATTTAAGTGGTTATTTTGCAGTGAAAATGAGGAGAAAACACCTAGACCGAGTGCAGTGAAGTGCTGGATCAGTCTCTGCGTTACGGTGACTTGGAACCGTTTGAAGCTGTCCGGCTGCGCCGGCCGCGGCAGCACCTCTGTGGCAGCAAAACGCCTTCAAGAGGCTGAGTCCCTTGTTCAAAAGCACTTTGAGGGCTCTTGAGAAAAGTGTCCCACAGCATTCAGGAGGTAGATTCTCAATTCTTGAATCCAAGGAATTGTTGAAAGGACGGAAAAAACTGCCTGCCTGCCTTTGAAGTCAATGCCAGGGCTGCTTTTTTTCTTTTTTTTTTTTTTTTTTTTCTTTGTGTATTTTGAACTATTACTTTGTGAATCCCTGGCTTAGAATTTTTTCCCATAAGCTTTTGTGGGGTTTTTTGCTCTGGTTTTTTTTTTTTTTTTATTGGAAAAAGAAAGCTTTCTGTAAGTGCAGAGTGATCGCTCTGAGGCTGCTGTTCTTGAAGGCAGACAAGGGCCAGATCTGCATTGGCTGCTTCGCACGCCAGCAGTGGTAGTGCTGGGGTAGCTCCCCGCAGGCAGCACGAGTGGGCTCTGCCCGCTCCGTGAGCTGCTCGGGCGCTGCCAGGTCTAAATTCGCGTGGTGCTGAGTTAACGTCTGCCTGGCTGGGTTGCAGCACGGGGCAAGCGTCACACATATGTCTGACGTGTGACACTTCATAACTGGCTCCACCGCTGCTCCCCTGAACTGCCAAGCATGTTGCTCTTCACCCTCCTCTTTGCAAGGAAGATAGGGATATCCCTACTCGAGACAAATGACCGGTCATGCAACCAGTGAGGTCAGCCACCTTTCTTCAAAGCATTTTCTCCCTTGTCTGACAAGGGAGAATCTTGCCTGCGCTCCCACAGAAGGCTTTGGGCTGTTCCCCACGGAGCTGGAGAGATCCCGGTTCAGGTGCGACACCTTCAGAGGCTTCAGGTTTTGTTCAGTCGTGGAGGGCTCCCGCTAATGGTTCCCAGCCCCAGCCTTGCTGCAGACATTAAGGGTCAGGACAGTCATTTGGAAGATTTCCAGTATCTGCAGTGGGGGCTGAGTCGAGCCTGCTCCGAGGGCACAGGGAAGAATTCATTGTCTTTACTAATTTGGTTCTCAGATTCCCCCCCACTGCTCTGCTAAATGGACCTCAGCCCTGATCTTGAAGCAAGCACTTTGCCAGAATTTACACCCCTACAGGAATCGAGTACAAATAGCTCCTCCTTTCTCTGCCAGCCTCTCCTTTCCTTGCAGTTTCTGTTCCTCCTCCACAATTTTTGAAGGCCATTTATCCTCTAGTTGCATAGTGTGCCTCCCCCTCCCCTACTTCAGCTCCTTGCTGTCATCAGGCTGTTGAACATGATTCCATCCTGTGTTGCAAAAATAATCGCTTTTTAATTATGTAAAGGAAAAAGGGTTGTAAAAGCCCTTCAAAGCCGGGTGTCTCTGAGTCCTGCTGCAAAGCAAAGGCAACACGAGCCCGGCAGGCTGTTTATGCGTTCATGGTGAGCTGTTCCTTCAAGCCGTGCATTACACCCTCCACCAGTGTTTAGTCATGAACGAAAATGCCAGCCGAGTGATTCCTGGGCTGTTTTGAAAGCGGAGAGGGACTCGCTTGAACGAGAACTGAATGCCTTCTTCACCGCTCCTTTCATCCACGGGAGGTAAATTAGGGCTACTCTCAGCGTGAGGGCAACACTGCTGAAGGGCCAACGGTTCTGCAAAGCCATTTCAGAAAATCTTGTGGTTTTGGCCGAGAGGACATCAGTGAAAGCAGCCAGCTGCCTCCCAAAGGGTAAACCCCGCCGGGAGCAGGGAGATGCTGTTGCAGTGTGATCTGGTGCTTTCTGTGTCACTGTGGTGCTTTTGAGACTTTACAGGGAGCGGTGGCTCAAGGGGGAGCAGTCTGCCACGGGAGCCTGACCCTCTCCTGTGTCCCAGCGTGGATGTTCCACTGGTCTGAGTTATTGAGTTATTGAGTTATTGCACTTTCTTTCCAGCCCCCCTAAAAAAATCTGCCTCTACCTGTGGGCCAGATCTGCCCCCTTGGGGTGCGCTGTAGCGTAAGTGACAGGTGGGAGTTCAAGGGGCAATGGCTCCGCGTTTCTTACAGCTGAGAGGCTGCGTAACCTCGTTACCTGAGCCCGTCTGTGGTACAGGGGCAGACACAGCTGCCTTGGGGGCATTCTACTAGATCACACTTTTGGTTGTGAGGTTGAGGAGGAGAAGCTCCAGGCTTGGATTCCTGCCTGGATTTCTGTGGGTGACTGTGCAAAGGGGAAATCCTGCGTGACCTCATGTTCTTTGATTCTCTGCACCCGAGCTGGGATGAAGTTGAAAAAGCTACAGGAATACAAGTTTCCTACCAGCACCTTGGTGAGGCCGGGGTGAGAAAGCCCGGGAGCGGGTAAGCCTGAAGAACAGACAGGCCTGGCAAAAAGTAAGCAGCAGGCTTGAGCTTTTGGCTTGAGGGGTTGGGGGAAAGCAAAAAGGGAGGTGGGGTGGTGAGGGACAGGTGGGAGGAATCTGAAGATTTCCGTTCCAGCTCTGTACTTACCTTGAAGGGAAAACTCGGCTCAGTCTTTTTAACCTGCCTTGCCTCAGTTTTCTGTTTGTAATACGCAGTGAGCGATCCCGAGCTGTCGTACGGAAGCAGCTGTGCCTGGGAGCGGTGGTCCTGCAGGGTGCGGTGGTCCTGCAGGGTGCGGTGGTCCTGCAGGGTGCGGTGGTCCTCAGTGTGAAAGAAAGGCAAAGGCCTCTTTATTGATACCGCACTGAACCAGCCAACAAACAGCTGAGTGCAGCTCTGGAACTCTTTCTGCCCCTGGAGAGCCCTGTGATTAAATCCTCGTCCACCACGCTGAGGACAAGAGGGCCCTGGAGGTTAGGCAGCATCTCTCCCCGGCAGAGCCGTATGCTGTAAGCCTGTGTTAGCAGTTCGTTTCCATCTTACACCCTGCTGCAGGCCTTACTGCGAGCCCGAGAGCCACCCAGAGCGGCCAGGCGTTCAGCGGGCGCGCCGGGATTCGAACCTTTGCAAGTCACTCCATCTCTTGATCTCGAAAAGACAAAAGTAATGAACCTCTTGAAAGAAGGTTGCTGGTTGTCCTGTTGTACTACCACATTGTTTGGACACCAGTTAGAGGAGGCTCTAGTCAAAGCAAAAAACTTGAATGACTAAATCGGCTTAGAGGGCTTTGTAGTGATTTATTCTGCTCTTTGGTCCTTTGGGCTTGTGCGCAGCTCATGAACGAGCTTATTATTCTACCGTGATTCATAGCTTTGTGGTGGAAGCAGAGGGTATATGTGCCGCCAGGGAAGACAGAGGGGCTGGAGACGGAGTGTTTGAAGTGGAGATCAGGCAGAGGTCACACTGGAATGTGGAAGAGGAGGGAGAAGCAGAGGCTGTCCCTGCAGCCGGTCAGAGAACGACGGGGCTGATGGATCGCTGTGTGCGCAATACAGCCAGTGAGGGAGATGACCCTCTGCGATCAAAGCTTCATTTTGTCACCGCTCTTTGGCGTTCATTTTAGAGATTGCAGAGATCTCCTCATGACAGGAAAATGCTTTATAAATCTCCCACTGATGGGAAGCTTTGTGATGACTTACATACAGCCTGTCTTGAGGGAGGCTTCAACCCTCCCATCCGTGTCCTGGGACTTCACTATTCTACTTCCCTCTTCACAACAGCGATTTCAGCCTTTCTTCACATCACTGGTGGAGTTTCTTACTGGGATGTCCTGCCCATAGCATGCACCAAAGTACCTTAGAAGCCCCTCGTGCTCCCCTTAGCATATGCGACGTGGTGTCCTACTTACGGTGCTGCACAGCTGGTTGGTGCATGTTGGGGCCCCTCTGTCACTGGAGATTAATGCTGCAAACGGGAATCGACAGGCGGCTTGGGATGGGCCTTCAAGATGTCCCAGCCCATCATCCATGTGTCTGATCTAATCTGTCAGTCTGTCTCCCCGGCAAGGGAGCGACAGTGTGAGCCAGGCTGCTTAGCCAGATGCTGTGGTATGTTTGGTGTTTCAGAGCTGTCACATTAAAAAGGAGAAGCTCTGACCTTTAGCACCTGCCTTTGTTTTTCCAGCATGAGGCTGAAGGGATGGTGCGCAGCTCCATGCGCAGGGAACAAGCAGGAGGGCTTTATTCTCTGCTCCCAGGTCAGAGGAGCCCGATACCTGCTGCCCATATCCAGGCACTGTGCTCAGTGATGCCCTTATTTTCGCAGAGCGCTCCTCGTCAAAGGCGTCTCAGCAGAGCCTGGCAGCTGCTGGTGCAGCTGTGGATGTGCTTTCTCCGCCGCGACCTTGGGAGCCCTCCTTTGCGCATCCTTCTCTCTCAAATCGCGGTGGGACTCGGGTCTCGTTTGCTTTTCCCGTGGCCAAATACAGGGGTTACCCTGCTGAGGTTGTTTGCCTGGAGTGGCACAAGATGCAGGAACGTGAGAGAACAGATCTTCTCATCATGGGCACAGAGACACTCTTCTGTAATGCCTTAGAAACTTTTTTGTCACTGCGCTCAGGGAGAGAGAGAAATCAGCTCATCTGAGGCCGCTCACCTTCTGGCCGTGCCTCACTGGTTGTAAAAGGAGCTTGGGACAACCCTTCTGCTGCAGTCCCTGGGGTGTTCGGGGTCACTGAGGTCAGTGGAGTTCTCTGGCCCGAGGTAGGAGCCCTTCTGATTTGTATCAGGAGGCAAATCGGTCATCGAGACTCTGTGGCTCTTCGTGGTAGCTCCTGGTGCCGTGTGGCGACAGGGGGACACGGAGGACAGTCTTGTGAGGGTTTGTGAAGTAACGCAGAGATACAGGAGGCAAATTTGAGAGTGTGGTGTTTGCCTTGGCCTGCATAAGAGCAACTGCGCTATGCGGGATCAAATGTGCATCCAGTCCAATTTTTTTCCTCCTGCAGTGGTAAATAGCGCATGCCTGAGGAAGAGTGTAGGAACAGGGCAAGCAGGTAGCGACACCTTCATATACTCTCTTCCCCTCCAGAGATTGATGACTTTCCTAGCCAAATGTAATTTCTTTACGTTCCGTAGCTCTAGATGGGTTTTCTCCCTTGAATTTGTGCCATCACTTTTTTCAGCTTATGAGAATTTATATCATCCAGCCCCCTGAAGCAAGGAGTTCCACTGCTCAAATCCTGTTGGTGTCCAAAACACAAGATTCCGTGTTGGCTTCGCTAGTAAAGCAAACCAAATAACTCAAAGAGCTGGAGGTCCCTGGGCAGATATCATTGATGCCTCTGAATACTGAATGGATTTCAGGGGAAGAGTGAGTCAGCACAGTGTTGCCTGTGGCTTAGAAATATTTTCAAGGCTCCTGGCACAAATATTTCTTGTGAAAACCAGGCTCCAGTTTGTATCTGCCTGTGCTCCAGGACTCTGGGAGCTCCTTGAAGATGGATCTGCAGACAGGCCTTTCTTCGTACCAGCTGGGAAGCAGTAAGGCTGGGAAAGAGGGGAACTGTCTTTCTCTCCTTCAGGTCGGGTTACAGCTTTTTACAAGCAAGAATGCAAACACTGAGGAGAGTGTGACGCCCTCTCTGCTGGGAGGGACTCCAAATGGGAGCACCTTGCCATGGGACAGCAGCGAGGGGGAGCACAGAGCGGCAGAGCGATTTGGTGGTGGTGAGAAATTGAAATAAGGGTTCTGCTGATCCCCCAGGAGCACTCAGCAGGCTCACCAATCCCTCCGATCCACAAAGCTGACACCCAAGCTGAAAAGAGAGCATTTGCATTTCAAAGAGAGGGAGAAGGTGTATGGGATGAGGCAGCTTTTACATTTGGTGATCCTTGGAGTAGGTTAAAGAGGCAAAACCTGACTCCGCTTCTCCTGCGCTTCAGTCACGTGTGCAAACCATGAGACTGCTTTCAGAAGTACTGGGGAGCAAGAGGTCTCCATCAGGGAGAAAACTCCAATTCAGGGTGCACACGGATTGATGTCACTTTGTCAGAGCGGCACCTGCTTATGCCAGCTCTGAGGGTGGCTGAGGGCCAGGCAGCACTTGGGTAATCAGATGGGAAATAAGGAAGTGACTTTGATTAAAGCTGAGAGACAACATGTGGGGGAACAGTGGGAGGAACCACTCTGAGCCACTGGAAGGGAAATGTACTGGAAAAAAGTGACAGGGAAGGATTTCTGATGTTTGGAAGGATGAAGTAATGAGAAAAGAAAGGCTCAGAGAAGGCTGTGGGTCTTTGGGAGATGTGATGGTTTGGGACAGCAGCAAGGAGGACAGCCAAATTCTCCTGTCATCGCATTTCAGACCCACTATGGGCAAGTGGCACAGCAGCTTCTGGAAGGAATGACAGGGACTAAACCTAGGGGGTGTCCAAAACACACGATTCCGTGTTGGCTTCGCTAGTGAAGCAAACCAAATAACTCAAAGAGCTGGAGGTCCCTGGGCAGGTACCACTTTTCCTAGCAGCGTGCCCCTCTGCTTAGGGGGGCGTGGAGAAGCAGAGAGCGGCCCGATCCTGGCATGTGCTGGCCACCTTCCCTTGTACGCCAAAGGCGCTCCTGAGCCAAGAGTCCAGGGTTTGCCCCGTGCTGTGCAGTGCACACGGTGAAAGTCCTGCGCCGCGCTATCGCTGGGGTCGAGTCTCTCGTCCCTCTGGGATCTTGCAGGCAGGTGGCGGCTGGGGGACTCAACAGGAACAGTGACATCACCTGGGTGGTGGAAGCAAAGCTGATGGGGAACACTTCCACAGTGTCGATGCAGCAGGGGATCGTGGAATCTCTCAGGCTGTGAATTTGTCCCACAAGCCTGGCTTACACCTTCGCGGGCCATGGGTTGTGTGTGTTGGTGCCTGTATCAGGAAACGCTGCAGGAGCATCGTGCTCGCAGGGACGGCTGTTCTCCAGCAGCTCCAGAGCCACGTGTGCAGTTGGTGTGATAGGAAACTGGTGGGATCGGCAGGGCACGGTGTGCTTTGCTGCACCCGTCACCAGTTTTCTCTTAGCTTCGCTGCATAGCCTCCTGAAAGGAAAATGTGTTGAGGTTCTTTAAAGAGCTTCTTGGCTTTTATATTCCACCACCCCCCCCAAAAAAAAAAAAA
>NW_010397062.1:47084-48664 GCF_000710305.1 Buceros rhinoceros silvestris | reverse complement strand
CCCCCCCCCCCCCAAAAAAAAAAAAAAAAAAGATTTGTCTTTTGTCATTTCAGTGATGTACGTTCCCTCCGGGTGCTGAGATGTGGAGAAGATGCCAGGTGAGCCGTGGGTGAAGAAGGAAACTCTGAATGAAAGGAGAGCAGACACCTAACCTTCCTCTCGTGCTGAGGGTGTGATGTTAAAACCATTAAATTTAGACGGGAGGAAATATGGGGGGTGAGGAGGGTGGAGTGGGGGGAATGCAAACTGCGTTAGGTCTCTGAGCAAGCCAGCTGAGCCTCTCTGTGACTGAGTCACTCTGGAGGGACCGGAGTCTGTCACACATACCCACTGCGGTGAGAGTGAACAAACCCAGAACAGCTGGCTGCAGCATATGGAGCATCCAGAAGGGAACAAAGCTGAAATAATTCCCTTTCCTCTGCTCTTTGCTTATCCTGGCCCTGACTCAGGAGCGCACTGGGGACCGTGCTCGTCTTTAGGCCTGCACTTTAGGTCCCAATGATCTCCACGATAATGAGTTTCAATTTCACTCTTGGCTTAATGAGTTTTCTGTGCAGGTAAGCACCTCCTCTGAGCGCAGTCGGGGTGCAGCATCCCTTGCTCACAGACTCCATGAGGGCTCTGGCTCCCCATCTGTGGAGCTGGGGTGGGAGTGCAGCGTGCGCCCTTCCTCCTGGGTAGGAGCTGGGGCTGTAGATGGGTCTTTGTGAAGATGGCAAGGAAGAAACACAGGCCGGAGTCATCTTGTCACTCACGCTTAGCTAATGGGCCATTTTCTGGGCTATGCTGTTCTTACTTTTCCTTGGAGTGGGTCAGGTTGTTGATTTTGAAATCGAGTAGCTTCCTTCCTCTGCACACTAAAGGTGTGGGAGTAGCTGCCCCGGGGAGCTCCGAGGTGACACGCCTGCTTGAGCCTGCAGAGCATTTGGTAGATCTCTTCTGCTCTCTTCCACTCTTTTCCATCGCCAGCAGGAGACGCAGGGACAGAAGGGCACAAGCAGATAATTGTGCACCGTTGCCAATATTTCTGTAGCAGAGCAGTGACAGAAGGAACGAATTGCGGCATAAGCAACATATATGCGCGTATGAAAAATGTGAACACGGCATAAGCGATCTCACCCATCATTCCTGGCTTTAATGCTCAGGAGAGGATAATGATCAGCTGCTCTTGCAGAGGGATGCGATGGTGGAATCGGCGAGAGTCTGTCAGAAACCAGTAAGAGGAGCAGAGGAATTCACAGGAAAACTGCTTGCTCCTCCTTAAAAATCCCTCTGTGGGGGGTGGGGGGGGTCGCACTTGCCTCAGTGGTTTTGGGTGGGCTGTGAAGCCCATTTCGAAGTGGTCTGCACCTCCCTGCTATGCAAAAGCTGGCCTGAACATTTGTTAGGTTAGTAAAATGCATCTTTGTCAGCAAGTGCCTCATTTCAGATAAAAATCTATTTGTGATTTTTAGGGCTCTTCCAATTTATCGGTTCCTCTGATATCCTCAACCTATTAGTTTTCAACCCATCTGCAAAAGTCTTTCAGAGAAACAGGATCGACAAGCCCTGCGTGTCTAATTGAAAAAAAAAAAGTAATT
>NW_010397062.1:36227-46787 GCF_000710305.1 Buceros rhinoceros silvestris | reverse complement strand
GGACATACCTAATCACCCCAGCTCCAGGGGCTGGGCTGGGCTTGGACCCTGCAAGCAGCTCGTGATAGCAAAGGCCAAAAGGTACGAGAAGAAACAGAACCTGGAACAGGAAAGAATTTTTCAGCAAACCCCGGCATTGACATGACAACGTATTTCCCAGCTCGTGGGCAGAAGCAAAGCCTTGCTATTACTTGCTATTCTCAGAGGTACATTTCATCCCTATTCAAATAGTTGTTCTACACCTTTTTTTTTTTTTAAATGCAGTCTCTGAAAGACTTTGATGTTAACATTAAAAAGATAATGAAAACAGGCAAACAGACAAATCATGATGCCCAGTGCTTTGCTTCCTCATTGATAAAACATGAGAGCAGCTCCCCCCGCAAGATTTTGACTTCCCAGACTGCTAGCCAGTTATGTTTTTATTTATGAAAAGGAGAAAAAACGCGTTTCCATCACAGCACCTAAGCATAATAGAAAGGGAAAGCTTTCAGGCGTTCTGCATGAGGCTGTGCAAGTGGGTAATAACACGATTTCTTTCGTTGCAGCCCAGAACCTGCCTTCCAGTTTGATCACAGAGCTCAAAAATGTGTTTGCATTTGATAATATCCCTGTTCTGCTCAGCCACAACTTTCTGCTTTGTACTTTTTTCCCTTTGCAGTGTTTCTGGGGTAGCACAGCCCTGTCCCTTTCAGCGCTGCTCGCGTTGTTACCACCACTAATTATCTGTATTACAGTGGTTATTAGAGACCCCAACCGGTGCAGGCTCAGTGCGCGTGAGAGACAATCTCTGCCTGAGGAGCCGAAGGTCTAAATAGGCGAGGCAGAGAGTGGAAGTGTTATCAGTCTTATTTTTACGGAGTGCTTAAATGACCTGCCGAAGGTCGCGCGGGGAGTCTGTGCGAGCCATGACTGGAATACAGATTTTCCCGGTTTCATTTCCGCACCCGGCCTGGGTTCCTTGCGAAGGAAGGCGGGCGGGAGAGAGCTGCCTGTGTGTGCCGGAGTCTGGGGGCGCATACGCCCCCCTGGTGCCCGCACGGCTCTGAGGAGCTTCGGGGGCTGTAGTAAACGCGCTGCTGCTGCCAGCAGCAGCTCTGAGGTGCGCGTTCACCCCGAGGGCACCTCTCGAAGGAGCTGAAGGACAGAGCCGCAGCCTCGCGCCTGCTCTGCCTCATTGCGTGGGCCTTAGTGTTCAGAAGCAGGTAGCTAAGAACCACAAACTTTGCGAGTACGTCAGCGTTTTAAGGCGTTGTTACAACATTTTGAAGCTTTTTAAAAAAAGGCTGAGGCGCATAGGCTGACGCGTGATGGGAACCCGCTAGTGCTGGGAGCAGCATCCAGCTGGAAAAGCGACTGTCCCACAAGAGCTTCCCTTGCCAGGATGATTTGTGAAGGACTGGGAAAAATGGAGATCTGTCCTCGAATTCCCTTTTGCCGGGTCGGGGAGGCTCCCGGCACCATGTCTCTGCCACACCTGAGAGCGTGGCAATGGCCTCTCCTGAGCCCAAAGCCTGGCTCTGCAGAGCTCCCCTGTCCCAGTGTCTGGCTGAAGAAATGCCGTACAAGGGTTTTGACTGTCGTTTCTTGGAAACTACATACAGGTGGGACTCCAATATCACCGAATGAGCACAACCACCTTTCTTAGCTAATTGTTTTAAACGACGTTTTAAAGAACTACTATTTTCCTTAACATTTCTAGTCTACTTTTCCATTGCCCGCAAGTACAAAATTCAATTTTCCTGAGTGTCGATTTTTATTTAAAATATAATACTTATTAGCAGTTTTGGTGCATTTCAATGTATCTTTGCTTTTTAAAATTATTTCACAAAACTCTTTACATTTATAATTGAAATTGACTTTAGGCTGAAACTCAGCCATAACAGAGGAAAGATGTCTGCAATCTGTCTGAGCTTGTTTCTCGTGGAAAATGTTTTTCCTGCTGCTGCAGGGGGAAGGCTGGGACGTGATGTATGCTGCGAGAGTCGGCAGGCTCAAGACCCGAAGTTTAGAGAACTTTGGCCAATTGTGACTGTAGGATTGGCGAAGCCTGCGCTTATCGGCGCTCTCGGTGCAGTCAGGGTACAGCTCCACAAAGGTTTCTGAGAAATTTCGGTAATATTCGTGGTTTCCTGAGAAGCCAAGAGGTTTTTCTCAGCGGCTGAGTTGGATGAAGGCAGTTTCGTGAGGTGAAATGTGAAGGCAGACGTTTGAGAGCTAATGCGTGTTGCTGAACGCAGTTCTTCTCCTTTTTTTTTTTTCCTGGATGCAATGTGTTCTTAGAGGAAAGTTGTGTTTGTGGCCAAATAATTCCTCTTCAACTCCCTTTTGTAGCTTACCTTTCAATTAATGTATTTTGTCATTGTTTTAATTTTAAATCTCTGTCATTAAAAAGCTTTTAGCGCACCGTGAAAGGACCGTAAGCGGTGGGGAGAACTGAAGCTGCATCCCCATGTTCGTTACCCTGAAAGAGCTCAGAAATCGCTCCTGAACAACCTGATCCTCTGCACCAAAGTCACTTCCAGTAGCTTAAGAACGCTGAAAATATTTTTTTCAAATGTAGGGTATTGAAATGCCCTGTGGGAACACTGGAACGCTTCGGGAGATGAGTCAAAAAGATTTAAAACGCGGCTACGCAGCCTCCGTGGTCGAAGGATGATCTATCTGCAGCCTACTTGCTATATGATATATTCTTACATTCCATTAGCCTTGGGAAATACACTCCATACGCAGACAATCGCAAACGTTACCAATTACAAGTGGAGACACTTTGCCGATGTTGAAATAATTTCATTACAGTAAATCTTCAACTTTTAAAAATATTCCAAATGAAATTTCGGCGCAGCTTTCAAAGTAATCAAGAAGACGATGGGTTCCTTCCTTTTAGGCTTGTAGTTATAAATGATTATTGGAAAGACTTTAATATTTCCAAGGGTTGGAGCATCAGAGATGGCAAATAAAATTGTCCTTCTCCGGGATGCCTTTATTTCCTGTACTGAAGAAGAAGTTAATATATTTTTGTCAATAAACAAAGATTTTGCCTTATGAAGATGCAGCATTTTACCTACAGGTTAATCTTGTAGAAACAACGTTATTTAATTTGCTGCTGCGTTCGAGAGATCTGTGCAAACAACCAAACAGTGCTGTTGTGTGCCTTTGTGGGTTCACAGGAGCCGCTCGGTACTCTCCGCGGTTGCAGCCAATAACCCTTTTCAGAAACGTTGTTCCTCAAGCTGTTCTGGGGTAGCTTTCACCACGGTTTTGTGTGTGTACTGGGACTCAGGATTTAGGCCATGATGAATATAGGGGAAAAAGTAATATTTAGAGCTCAACAGGCTCAGAGAACAGGATAATCTGGGTGAACTTCTCTTTTAAAAGCAGCTGTAGTCTGCCCACTTGCCTTTTGGATCCCAGGGACAATTGAGACCAGTTCTGAGTGAAATTCCCGAGGACATTTAGGGCCCCTTGGTCCTGAAGATGCTCCACAAATATGAGCTACTGCCGTCTGAGATCACGTAACCAACACTCCATCTCAGAGAAAAAGTTAGTCTGGGGAAATGAGGCAGCTTGTGCACGACAGCCTGAGTCACTCCGGACTGTCTCTGGGGAAGCGAGCGTCTGAAGTTCCTTTCTCAGTCAGCTCCAGTCCTTCAACTCAGCGCTCGTTTGATTGTCTCCATTCTTCAGCTCTAGCTTCACTGCAGAGTTGCAGGGAGAGAGCCTGTGCTTGCTTTGAGGAAATCTTCATCTCTTTTGTCGCCCAAAACTCTGGTCCGTTCCTTGTGCTGAGCTGTAAGGGAGCTCGTTATTACCTGAGCAAACTCCTGCAGAATTGTTCTTGCCTTTCTCTCCCTCAACTGGCCAGGAATGGAGCTCTGGGGCAGCATCAAGCAAAGCCACCTTCCTGCTTCCCATTTCTTCAGTCTTCAGTCCGGCACAGGCTTTGCACAACAATTTAAAAAGTTTTTCTTTTCCTTAGTGGAAACCTGGATCATTTTCATCGAAAGTTCAGGTTTATTCAGGTTGAACTCTTGACTGGAACAAGGTTTAATCAGCAGTTAGGCTGCTTAGTGGGGTTTTTTTTCTCTGATTCACTCCTCTCCTTTCTCTAGTGATAAATGAATGGGGGAAAAAAAGGATGTTTTCTAAAAGAAGGGATGCTGGGCTCCTCTTTGCTTTGGGATTAGCTAGAGGGAGTGAAAATGCGCCCCGTGGTGTCTGTGCGTTTCTGCTATTTTGGAAAAATGGACCAAAGTGTTTCGTAATCCAGGCAAAACATCTATAGGTCCAAATGGGTCATTATTAAAAAAAATCACGAGGTAAAGGGAAATGTAGGCTGAGAGCTTAGACTTGGGAAACCTCCCAAGGGAAATAGTTTAAAACCTGTCTTGGGTGGTCCAGCGTGAACAAGGTAAAATTCAGAATTTGTTATTGTTAAGTCACTTAAAGCTCAAACAACGCTCTGAGAATCAGTCCCTCAAACAGACCTGGGTAAGAAATATCGTCTGGGTACGCACCAGTTCTTCACCTCTCCGTGCCGTTGGCTGGACTCCTGAGGGGTTTTGTTCATTTGTTTTGTGAGAGTTCTGGAAACCTGCAGCTTCCACTACATTCGGTGGGTCTCGAATGAGGTCCCTGGTGAGCTGACAAGAGGACAAGGATAGTTGAAACATTTTCCATCTCAGCCTTGCCTTAGCCACTGGTTCTGGTGCGTGCAGGTGTCAGTCAGATTTCTGCCTTAGTGGCAGCATTTAAAATGGAGACCCAGGCCTGGAGCAACTGCTGCTGCGAGTCAGGAGTCGGGGAGAGATGGTTTTGTGGCCAGAGCTGCTTTTTACCTGGCTGTGGTCCCACCCTCGCAAGTATTAAAAGTTAACCAAATTTGTCTCTCGGCAGAATGATGATAAGCAGCCAAGACCTCCCCTGAATGACGGGCTGGTTGCAGGGGAGAGCAGACATGCAAACCCCTCCCGGAGCCAGGCGCTGCCGGTGGGCACCCGCAGGAATGTTAAGAGGACGCTTTTCTCGCTGAGGAAATGCTGCTTTGCTCAAGGGACTGTATCTTTGCTGTTATTTATTATTTATGCACTGTCGAAGGTGTGCGCAGTGCTTTATAGTGCAATAAACCCCCCCAACTGGTGTCCAGTCCCTCGGGGTGTTGCGCCACTGCTGACGTGTGGCAGGGTGGCAGCATGGGGGGTGATTTTCCCTTCGTGATGGTGCAGAGGTTCCTTATTGTTGTAGGGTGTCCTCTTTGGTCTGCTTGCCCAGGGACATTGGAGTAGCTTTGTCACCATTTCGCACAACTGTCTGTGATGGTGTTTGCAAGGGCATGTCCCCTGTTTGATATGCATTCGGAGTCTGCTGGCGGTGGCAATGAGTGAACAATAAAAGTGCTGCTGTCACAGCCCCAGTTGTTGTTTTTTGATTTTTACAGATTCCCAGCCATCTGCTGCCTCACCAGCTGCTCACGGCGCAGTACAAAACTGATCTCCAGTCAGGAGCTCAGCCTCTCCAGGAGGGCAGGGGGCTTGAAGGTGCGTAACCCAGACCTGGAACCACCCTCCAGAGGGACAGGGAGTAGGTACAGGGAGAGGGTGGAAAAACTGAAGTTCCAACACATGGCCACATGAACTCTCATTCGCTCCTTACAAAATACTGGCCAGAGAGATGTGCTGCCCTGGAGAGCAGCAGGAGGGGCAGAAGAGCGCAGAAGATGGCCCAGCCCCGGATTTGGCACCTCCTTTAGCCATTAGGCTGGCAGAAGTGAGAAGGTGGCACTCCCCCAAGGGCATGCGGAGGTTCAAGCTCTCTCGCTGTCCTGCCGCAGCCATGAGGTCGGTTCTGCTGTGGGAAGGGAGCTGAGGTCGGTTCTGCTGTGGGAAGGGAGCTGAGCCTCATGGCACCGTAAGTGGAGGCAGGGAGGAGAAAGCAGCAAGTTCTGCCTTGGGGAAGCTCAGCAGCCACCAGCATGTCTAGAGAAACAGAGACAAAGCTATCTGAGATTTGTGGGACCAGAGGGCCTGAGAAATCCTGCTGCCAAGGAAGGGGCCTGTTTTATTACTCCGCTGTCTTTGAGGCACCTTGCTGAGAAGTTCTTAGTTTCATTAAATCTTATGTCGCTAATCCCCTCGGGATCAAGACAGCCGGCCTGAACGCTCTCCACACCTACCCCTCGGTCCTGCCTGTGCCCCAGAAGTGGAGGCGATGCCGGAGCAGGTGGGGGAAGAAAAGGCAGGTTGGCCGTGGGGTCTGGGAAGGAGTGACGAGGTTTCCTGCTCCATTCCCAGAGAGCTCCTCTGCTTTGCGTGTGCCACTTCAGACCACTCAGAGCACCCTCCTCCCTCCTCATGCTTTCATGCATTTTCCAATTAAATTTCCTCCATGAGAAGGAGAGAGGCACTCTGAATCCATTAGCATTAGTAATTATGCAAACGCTTCAGGGAGTTGACTGCCCATCATTACATATAATTAATGTTTCTGGTTATGAATGGAGGGTTTGTTACTTTTTCCCCCCCTTCTGTGCTGGAATGGGGCGGGGTGGAGGAGTGGGGGGGTGATGTTACTGTATTTAATTTGCATAATCAGGAGGCCTGATTGGGTATGCATGAGAGTAGGGGCGGGGGGGACCTTCTCCAGCGTGCACTCTATTAAGCTGGCAGCAAATCTCAGGAGGGAGATGCAGAATGTAAAGCGAGGGTGAGTGCAGCGCAGTGCCTGCAGACAGCAGGCTCCGAGGGGGAAGGAGGTGCCCTTGGACTGCTGTGGCTCTGCACAGGTGTCCTGTACCCTGACAGGCTTATCCTGGCCTTGTGCTCTGTTTGCCTGCTAGAAATGACACAGGGATTCTGCGGAGAGATCCTGTTGCTGGCTTTCACTTTGGGCACCACAATGAGCCCAGAGGGGCGCTTAGAGCAGAAGCGTGTCTGGATGGACTTGGCTGTCCCTGTAAAAGCAGTTAGGACAGACAGTGAAGTGGTAAAGTTACAGCTCAGGGCCACACCTCTGAGGAGGAAGAGACAGGCTTTACATCCTATGTCAGACATTACAACAGCTGAGGGTGGAAAGTTTCCTGTGCATATTCTAGCTGCAATGAATGCCCTGGGAAACCTCCCCGGAGAACGCTCTGCTTCCCGGGACATGCAGAAGAGAGAAAGTGCTTCCTATCCCCTGTCAAACATCTTCCTCATGTCCTTCAGAAAGTGCTTCCCATCCCCTGTCAAACATCTTCCTCATGTCCTTCAGAAAGTGCTTCCCATCCCCTGTCAAACAACTTCCTCGTGTCCTTCCCATTCTCTGGTCACTGAGTTTTCACTTTTGGCCTCTGCTATTCCTCTTCTTTCAGTTTCATTCCCTGAGAAGTCCCCTTCTCCTTGGTCTCTGTCTCAAGCCTACCTTGTGTCCTTCCCCACAATCCCTGGTGTAGGTGGTCCATCGCTGGCCTCCAGACTTCCTTGGGTTTTAAGTGCCAGCCGATGCTGTGTTCCATCACTCCTCCACGGAAGGCATCTGACCCTTGGTTTTGGCTGATCGAGGACTTACAGACACAGATACCCAGTTAAGAGCATCTGGAGGGAGCGGGGAAAGATTCGGGAGACAATATATGCTCAGTGGGATAATGCCCTGGGCGGGCAAAAAACCCCTCAGACTCTTGATAGTGGGGCGTTACAAGAGGATACAGTTTTGCTCTAAAGATTGGCTTTTGGTACAAGAAACTTGAGGCAGCACTGGATTCCGTGGCTGTCAAGGTTTTATTTTCTCTGACTTGAAGCTGCTTTGGAGATTTGTAGTTCCGAGGTTCGTGTTGTTCGATGTTTTGTAAAGCATTTGTACACTTGGCCTGCTGCGAGGGGAAGCCGCTGGGGAAGGCTTTCAGCGAGTGGAAGTACCTGTAAAATCTCCGTTGTACACAAAACTAAGAGATCTGATTTGCTTAGACCAAGAACTTCTCTAAAGGAAAGGAAGGTGCCAGTACTGATCAGGAAAGCAGTCTCTGAAGGGTTGGGTGAAATCCCAGAAGGCCTTTGCTAGGAGCGGAGTAGAGGTCTCAGGGAATTACGTGATGAATAACTGCTGTGAAATCATAGGAGCAAGCGATGACGCTTCCTTGTGTGGAGCTTTCTGGCTGTGAAGTGGGACGATGTCAGGAGCTCTGCTCTGCTTTTGCTTTCTGTGACGTTCATCCCACAACGAAACGTGCCACCGAGGCAGCAGGACAGCAGCGGGAGGCAGCCCTGCTGGCAGGGCAAGGGGCGGTTGTCTGGGGAGCAGTAGCCCATGAGAAGCCCGGGGGGCGCCGCCTCTTGCGGTGGTCCGTTGGCCCAAGCGTGGGTTTATGTTCCCTGAAGAAGCAGTAACACCACAATCGCACACCGTGTCTAGGAGGATGCTGGGTGAGAACGCGCTGTAGCTGTGGTCCAGGGAGCGTGAACTGCAGGAGCGAGCTTCCAGTACCCCCCTGACCTCCCGGAGGGTATCAGTCTCCTGGGGCAGACTGTGGGTGGATCAGGTTGTGTGCGTGCAGCAAGGACTGACACGGAAAGGCACGCGTGGGGCCAGGCAGGCACGCTGTGCGCGCGGGCACGGACACTTGGGATTGCTAAAGGCACGAGTTAAATCCCACATCAAAGCGGCGAGCTATCGGAGCAGCGCTGTTCAAAGGCGGCAGCTTCCTTCCTGGGAAAGACAGATTGTCACTCTGATTAAGAGATTTTAACAAGAGACAAAAAAGAGGGAAGGAAAGAATGGAGAAGAGAAAAGAGAGAGATTTCGTTTATACCTTTCCTTCCCTTTGGCCATCCAAATAAGGGTTTAGCTCGATGAAGAAAAGACCCCAATTTAAAATAAGTTTAATGTAACAATGAATTATTTAAGGGAGAAGAAAATACAAGCTGCTGCTTAAAAAAAAGTAGAAAAAGCTATTATTGAAATGTCAGAACAAATACCCAGCTTGATCTGCATTAATATGATAAATACTAATATATTCATTTCCCCTGGTGCTTCTGGGCTTGCAGAGGTACATCTGCAGTGCGTTGCTTATGGTAATCAGGTCACAGCTTCAAAGGGAGACATGCAAGGTATTCTGGGTGATGTTGTGCAAGCTGCCGTTAGAGACCTTGTGGATCATCACGTAGAGTTGAAGAGAGCTGATCAAGCATCTTCTGGAAGATCTCTGCTGAGAGAAATTGAAAATCTCGTCATATTCTTTGGTGGACCACCAGTCGCGGTGTCTGGTTGTCAACTTCAAAGTTGCCATTTTTCTGTAGACAACTTAGTAAAAGAGAAAATGCAGAGAGCAAATGTGCTCCCAGCTTCTGCCTCCACAGCCTGATTCCCAGTGTCTCTGTGGTTAGGAAGAGATGCCATGGGCAAGCTGTAGAGCACAGCTGCAAGTCAACCACCATCTCTTTCGCTTCAGAGTCTCGCAGTAGCATTGTCGGGAACCATTTAGTGGAGCTGATAGCTTGAAGCTTCAAGAGACTTCACGCAAATATCTTTGTGTTTTCAGAATCTAACAACCTGGCAGGTTGGTTTTGGTAGGGCCAAGTACTCACTTCTACCATATCTCATCCTTCTCATCTACTGGACAAGAAGTTCTGTTGTAATATGCATCAGGTTTGCCGGTGCCAGCACCCCTATGCCCTTGAAAGAGTAACCTGGAGATCAGACCCCTTATGAATCATATGTCTTTTCTCGAGCCAAGGACTAGATGTAGACCACTGTGGTGCAAGCAGGTATCCACAGAACCCAACGGCTCAGAATTAAGAGAGCTTATTCGGGAGCGACGTGGTGCAGAAGATGTTGAACTGTTGTTTCCCAACATTACAGCTGACAGTTGAATGACAGGTTGGGAGTGTGGTTAAATTAGGGTGCAAATTAATTGAGCTGGTCTTCTGGTTGGTAGGATGAGGAGAAAATGTTGGAGAGAAAAGAGGGAAGGCCAATTTTAGATGAGGACGTTGGAGCAGAGAGAAGCTCAGAGGCAGGGAGTGGAGGAGAGAGGTGGGAAGTGCGTTTGGAAGGAGATGGAAGAGTATGAACCTATCAGTGTTTTGAGATAAAATCAGGAGACATTCGGCTAGGTTTTAACCTTCTGGGTCAGGACTTCTTCCTGAGTATCGTTTCCCTCAGGGTGGTTCAACCATAATTAATGCGTTGCTAACCTACCCTGCCGTAATGAAGCTGTTATCTCATGAGACACTGAGCCCTTCCTAACGGTGGACTTGTAGATTGTAGGCTGAAGCCTGGCTCTGCAAGGTGGTCATGTGCCCTCCTCAAGGAAGGTGTTACTGCGTCCAAGGGAATTTAGTGCTGGTAGTGGCTGGATTCCTGGGCAGGTGAAGGAAGTGTGCCTAACGCCTCGATAAGGCTGGTTAGGGACCCGCAGGAGCCGTGCCTGGGAGCCTGTGGCATTAATCTGGCCTCACTTGAGAAGCTCCTCTTCTGTGTGTGTGTTCCTCCATGAAATGCTCTAGTTTCCAAGGAGCACTAATGTGCTTTTCTGGTAGATTTTGTTCACAAATGCATAGAGTCTTAGTCCATCTGCTTCTGCCCCTCTTTCCC